>NC_067166.1:28470013-28770013 GCF_903995435.1 Acomys russatus | reverse complement strand
CTTCAAGTGTATCTATTTATTTAAAATGTAAGTATGACTATCTTTAACAAATGCATACAGGGAATACATAAGCAAGAAAATTTTCAGGAATATGATAAAACTTATTTTCATATTATATATTATATAGATGTATTTTCAAAGGAATCAACTGAAATTCAAAATAATATTATTAATGATGGTAAAAGTATTAATAAAAATCATAAGAAAGACCAGTCTAAAAATGGTCAGCTTTAATACTGGTATATAAATGTACGTAAGTACACATATAGAAATAGAATTCTTATAAACATACTACAACCAGTTATAAAAAACTGCAAGTTCATTTTTGTCAGAATGTAAACAATTAGATGCATAAATACAAGATAAAGAAGAACCTAGAAGAAAACTAAGATACACAGATAGCTATCACAAATATTAGAAATATATTTATCTCCTTCTCAACTGGGCCATCTTACTCTAAAGTTTGTATAGGAAAAGAAAATGAAGAATATTCAGAGAATACCTTGAGGGATGGGAGTGAGAATATTTTACTTTACCAGTTATTCATAATATTTTTAAAGAAAGTGTGTGGTACTGGCACATGGAGAGCTAATCCAATGGTGTTTTGTAGAAACAAGTAGAGCAAAAAAGAGTGACTAAGGTATCATGTCATATCATGTATGAAGACAGGATATGACTAAGGTGTCTGTCATGTCATATCTTGTATGAAGACAGGATATGACTAAGGTGTCATGTCATATCATGTATGAAGAGATGAAGAAACAAGTTGCTTTAATATGTCTTTGATATATGTGGTACTTTTGGAGGAAGATAAAATCTACAGTATTAACATAGATAAACTAAGTTGGATAAGAATAGTACACAATAGTCTGGGAACATGATATTCACATAATGACTATATGACATACAAATATATGTTAGAAACTCAGAACAGAGACAGCATATCTGGACAAAAAACCAAAACCTAGGAATCACACAGCAGTGAAGAGCCAGTGTTATCACCCAGATGTGTATACATCACCTCAGCAAAACCACAAAAATGACAGTGAACAATATTAACGGCCAAATACCCACTGAATAAATTTTGACATATATATATATATGTAGCATGCCACAGACTGATTTCTTTCATATCCACATGTCTCAGAAGAGTCAATAAGAAAAGTCATCATTCCCACATGAAAAAGAGAAAAGGACAAGAGATAAAAATTCACATAAATAATATTAATTTAAATATATATCAGTTGCTTGACTGGAAAAATAATCTATACAATATATTTCCCAATAAAAAGAGAATGGGAGATATCAAATTGTGAAAAGATATTTTGATTTTAATGTCCAAAAAGACACATTATCTAATGAAGTGTATACTGATGAATTTATATATCCTTTTTATGGATATAAATAATATTTCTAAAAAGACTGAAATCTTCATGATCTATGCAATAATTTTAAATGTTCTCACCTTTCACAAACAAGGCCAATTCAAATGGTGCATCTTACTGAGTCTATCTTGTATGTACAAAATACATTATTATTGTAATATTGCCCTTGATACTAAAAGACTGGCAGAAAATTCCATGTCTTAAAAAGGGCTAAGCAAGTATTTAAAGATTTAAGCCAGTACTTGGAACTTCAAGTTCAAGCCCTATGTATCCTAAAAGAAAAAAATATCAAGAAGTTCCAGGAAAACTATACAGAAAAACAAAACAAAAAAAAATTATAGCTATTTAAACAGAAATGGGAATAAATAAAATAATTGTCTAAATCAGGACTTTTAACTCTATAGTCTGAAAATAATTTCTAAATTCCATAGAGGGAATTCACAGGTGCATAGGCCCACTCCCTCACTGTGGTCTTGACATTGGATGATTCACTGAACATTTCAGTACCTCGTTTTTCTCAATGTTAAACAGATGTAATCATTTATGTTCTAGGGGTTTTGGTGAGTTTTAGGGATTTTCTAAATTTTTGATGGAGACAGGGGTATGACTTACAAAAAGCGGTATATGTTAAAATGCACTACAGTGTAACCTGCTTCCGCCAGTTGCAGGATTGATCCGGATACAGAGTGCTCAGATTCTAGCTCTAGCTCCAGCGTCAACAAACATTAAAAAATAGACAATTAATTTCCTTCTAGGTTACTCCTCACTGAAAAGATGAGAGTAATAGTGACTTGTTGTTGCCACAAAAATTGTCACCACAATCTTGGCATTAAAAAAAGAAACATGTGCTTATAAGCTTACAGCTCAGGTTTAAGGTCAGAAATTCACTTGGTCTTGGCTGAATTTGTAATAATTGGAGCTGGTAATTCATTTGAGTGGTATAATACTAACCTGAATAGGCAGGGCCAACAGCTTTGATCCTCTCAGTGTTGAACACAAATAAAGAGTACTGTGTATAATTTGATTATGTATTCCAAGGTTCTAGCTATATATAATTTACTGAACAACATTTTAAAATGACACAATAATAAGAGATCATACAGTTAGGTTTAGATTTATATTTCTGATAAATTAAAACTTGATCTCCAAGATTCCCAGATAATTTAACAAAAATGGAAACTGGAGGATAGAGATAATCAGAAATTAATAAGAAATCATTCTAAAATTCATATATTATTATTGTTTTCATGCTTATTTGTCACCTTACATTGTCATCATAGCATGATAATTACTGGGCTGGGCCCTTTGACTCACCACACAACAGCTTAACGCCTATCACTAACTCCACGTTATAGATGACAACGTTGAGGCCCAAAGTTCACTGACTTTATTTGTAGTAAATGAGTTATAATTCAGGTAGAGAAAATCAGTTCAGATATGCTCTAAATCAAGACGTGTTACAAATTCCAAACTCTTACACCTTAATGGTAACTCCTGAAAAAAAATTGTTCTCAGAGGCTAAGAAATGGATTAGCAGTTAAGTGCACATACATATCTTGCTGATTTCATTGGTTCAAGTCCCAGTACCCCCATGTCGGTAACTTCAGTTCACTGATTTCGATGCTCTCTTCTGGCCTCTGCAGGCACTGCTTGCATGTCATGCATATACATGCAGTCAATACGAATACACGTGAAATAAAATTTTAAAATAAATCCTTTAAAAACTGTGCTCAGTGTAAGCACATTAAGCAAATATCTATTTAATGGGTGGCTTACTTTTCACTTATTTCTTAGTTATTGTGGCTAGAATGTCCTAAATAAGGATATAACAGGTTCAATTGTGACAGCATGTTTTCTGGCTCACTATATCCTAGTATCAGTGAAGATTAAAAAGGAAGGGCAATAGGGTACAGGAAAGGGACAGAGACAAAGAGAATTAGAGAGGAGGGAAGTATATCTCTCTCATAGGGACACCAACTTCATTCATGATGCTTTTACCTTTACAAAATAAGAGTCACCCAAGACTCTGCCTTAAGAAGTAATCACAGAAAAGCTGTCAAGAGAGCCCAAGTGAGAGAGAGGCCCCTTCTTGTTCTTTTCAATCACTTCTCCCTGACTGGGTTGCCTTTAGAGGCCACAGGGGAAGAGGACATGCACAGCTGATGAGACGGAGAAGGGGGCTTCCCTTTCTGAGAAATAGGGGAAGGCTTTTGGGAGAAGAAGGAGGGTAGAACTGGGAGATGAGGAGAGATGGGGCTATGACCAGGATGTGAAGTGAATAAACAAACAAACAAACTTGAAAATTCATCATTGTCTTTGTTTCTTTTCCTGTTACTTTAATAAAATACCTGCCTGAAGCAATTACATAGGGAACATGTTTATTTTGATGCTCTCTTGGATGACAGTCCATCACGGCACAAACATCACAATGTGAAGAGCTGGAGACATCTGGCCACATTACAGAGACAACCAATGTGTTCTCAGCTCACCTTCTCCTTCCCATTTGGTCCAGGGTCCACCTCTGGGGAATGGTGGTACCCACAGTAGGCAAGTCTTCCCACTTCAGTGCAATCGAAGTAAGTCTATAGGCATGAGCAGTGGCCCATCTCATTGATTTTATTATCTTGGCAAATGAGTGTAACTATCACAATTCTATTCTGTGTCCAGTTTATACCAATTTAAACCATAACAATTCATTCCTTGTCCCCACAATCTCATGCTAATCATATACATCAAAATATAATCCAACTTCTGAAGTCTCCATATTTTTTTTTATCATTTCCAATAGTTCAAAATACATGAGTCATCTGAGACACAAGGCAGTCTCTGAAGCATAAGATCTTTTAAAATCAAGACAAGTTATGTATTTCAAACGTACCCTGACATGGAATAAATCATCCCATTTTAAAATGGATTAATATGAGCAGAGCATAGAAAAAGTGAATCAAGGCAAGATCAAAATCCAAAGCGAGTGCAGCTTCTCAGAATCATGATTATATATAGTCTATATGTATACTATAAACATGTAGTCAACTATATGCCTAAGAAATTAGGTGAATCTACCCCTTCATCTCTCTTGCCTGCCCCATTCACCTCTGCCTTCAGTCAGTTCTACTCTGTGCACAAAGCTTTTCTCAGTTGTTATCAAATGGATCTGGCATTTCCAACATCTTTGAAGTCTCTGTTGTAACATATTCTTAACTTTCACAGCTTCACACAATGGCCCCTCCCAACGTTGTTGTGTGGACTCAGCCTTACCACTCATTGTCTTAATCCAGTAGTTCTATGGAAGCATGAAACAATGCTCCATGTTCTAACGTCCACCTGACAAACTAGTCTCACTTGGATGACACCTCCAAGTTCTGCTGCCAACTTTGAGTGGAAGGCCCACTCCTGAGACCACCTTCTCTGAACATTGACCAGGGAAAGCCACTTTTCCAGTGTCTGCTTCTGAGAAGCAGAGCACTCCCACTCTGTCTTCATGTCTCTGTTGCCATTCATACAATCTTCCGTTAGTGAATTTAACCCTGCACAAAATGGAACCTTTAATGCATTGGTTCTTAATCCATGGGTCACAACCCCTCTTGGAGTCAACTAACCCTTTTACAGGGGTCACCTAAGACCATCTGCATATCAGTATATACTTTACAATTCATAGCTAGCAAATTAGAGTTAGGCCATAGCAATGAAAATAATTTTATGGCTCGGGGTCACCACAACCGGACAAACCGTGTTAAGGGGGTGCAGCTTTAGAAACTGTGAGGACCACTACTCTAAGCGGGTACAATTCACCTTCAGGGACCTTTTCCTATTGTCACAGTGTAGTCAAGTAATTTTCTCTCCAGTCGCTCCCCACCACCCTCTCCCATCTCTTAAAAAATTACTTCTCACTTAGCACTAACACTGCCCAACACTATCTTTTATTAAATTTCATTCAACCTCAGCAAATGTCTCAGAACATCTGATCCTTATAAAAAAAATATACAAGTGGTCACTAGACTAGTTCCTGACAGAATCTGTGTTTCCTTATGAAGCCTTGGATACCTGTCCTCCACTGCCTACTCTTTTCCTGTTTTTTTTTTTTTTTTTTTTCCCCCAGCATTCTTGCCTTCCAAAGTTTCTCCAGAATGGCTCATTAAGCTGTTGTTTCTTGGCAAACTACAACCTTTATATCTCAAAGTAACAAATGCTTCTCATAGAAGACACATGAGTTCCAAGAGATTAAGAACTCTTTAGCCAGTAAGGTTTATCATAGCGTTGGCTCTACTTTGAAGCAACAACTTTATGCATAAGTTTACTTTCCTATTGGTGTGATACAATACCATGGCAAAAGTGGTCCAAAGGGGGAAACAGCTTACTTCAGCTTATTGTTTGAAGTGTCTACCATGGAGGTGGGATCATAGCAGAGTAAGCTTGAGACAAATGGTCACACTGAATCCACAGGCAAGATACTTCAGTTTGTGTTCTCCTTTCCTCCACTCAGGCAAGGCTCCAAGCCTAGGCAATGATGTCACTCACAGTAGGAATGTCTTTCTACCTCAATGTAATCAAACATGCACAGAGGACCAAATTCTTGGTGGTGATTCCAGATCTCACATTGACAACTGAGATTAATCACGACATTCATATCAGGAAAGAAATATTCAGTTCCTAGAAGAAATCAATAATCTTTCTGCATTTTCTCTTTTGATTGTTTTCCTCCTACTCAATTTGGCTTTGTTTTAAGGCAACGCTACTTTGCTTGTAGTGTTAAACCTATAATATATGAACAGGCGTATAGAGGAAAGGCTAGTTATAATACCTTTAACAACAAGAACAGCACCCACAACGGTTTGTAACATGCTGGGTGATCCACTTTTGGAAAATCTTCTTAAGCACTGGACCTTTAGAGAATTTAGATGCAACATTTCCCCAAGTGTATATAAGAAGCCTTATTAACATACAATATTCCCCAATTCATTTGTCCATGCAACATTTTTATTTTCTTTTTCTAGAAACCTATCACCATCCTAAGGATAAGAATTGCCATAGAAAACAATTTGGGAAATGCAATTTTCATATGATGTATAGATCATTTTTAGTATTTTAGGCACAGATTTGGAGAAGCTGTAAAACCATAGGCTGGATCATATGTGATTAGTAAAGGTCTCTAAGCACTTTATGTTCAGGAAAAAATTCATAACAGCATTTTGTCCTTTTACCCTTACTTTCTTGTCTTTCACACATTTTCTATATTCTATCTGTGAAAGGGCTGTATATATGTATACAGCCTTGTATATAAGTATACTAACAGTGAAAAAAACCTTGCAAATGTAACTGAGGGTAAGTACTTGAAATCCCAAAATGAAGGGCTTATCTGTAGATGGTCATTATCAGTAAGCAAGAAGAAAGAAGTGACAGCCCTGTAAGCACAGCTCTGTTTAAGACTATAGATCGCCTTCTCATGGAAAATAAGACTTAAGGAGGCTGACATAGTGAATTGGCAACATCTTTGAATGGTAGTACAACTGTTATTGAAGAGTGACCTTTGTAGTCATTACTCCGCTTGTTTGGCCATAGTCTATACATTTTGACATGGCTTTATTCCTACTTAAATATAAAACAACAACAACAAAGCCCACTTTTAAAAGGAAAATGCTTAATAGCCTACATTTTGCCAAAATTGTTAACATCTTGACATGCTTCTTAACGTTATTTATTATTAGTAAAGTGGAAACAATACATAAAGAAAGCAAACACAATCTTTATCCCATTGTCTCCCAATGCCTATCTCATCACTCAGAGCAGGATCAGGTTCTGCATTTTAGGATTTGCCATAATCCTTTAGGAAGAATCCCTTGAAAGTGACATCATTTCACGAGTTAGAGAAGTCCCCTGTAAAGCTCATGCCGTAGCATGAGTGCACTTTTAGGGTTAAATTATAGTGATGTACAAGGAAGTAGCACTGTGATTGGTTAGATGGACCTACAACTCTGAGCAGTACCTTCCTGTTGCAAAGGATGGTTTTAAGCAGATAAGCACATCTTCCCTTTCCCTAGGCAGGACAACTGCTTAAACATGTATTGCCACTCTTGTACTCAACATGAGAAACAGGGCTTTGGGTGTTAATGTTTTCTCATAATACATATTATTCCTCCCTGGTCGCCTTCTGGTTTTAGTTTTCAATTTTTTTCCCATGTCTTTCCAACCTCGATTTCACTCCAAACATCAGAAAGATGGTAGAAATTGGGGTTCCAAGGACTCGAGGAAGAGAATGAAGAGAGGATTTTATGGCTGTTGCCTTTCAGTATCTAATCTTGTATACTGACTGCTTTTTGTCAGTTTCTCTATGCGTGCATTTATGTCCTCCTACCTCCCTCTCTAAAGGGGGGATTGGGGGAGGGCAAAGAATCCTGTTTCATTTTGGGACTTGCTACTGCAGCAATTGAATCTACAGTAAGCAATCATTCTAACTGAAAAACAGAGGAGAAAGCACAATTGTAAGCCAGAGGCTGTGTTTTTGGTCCAATCACTTTCAGTGCAAAAGAAGCCTATTTATTTTCGTTTTGGTGGGGAGCAGCGAAATTTGATCCACCTGAGTGATGTTTCAAGAATCTGCTCTTTCCTCTGTTCTTCTACAATGTCCCCAAACTCCTCTTTCTCTCATGTGAAACAGATGTCCCGCTTACATGCCTCCTACTTGCTTTTGCCTTTTTCCCACTGGGAGCAGATGAGCCCACAACCTTCCTCTTCAGCCCGGAGCAAACTGATTTGCAGACAGAAAAACAGAGCAGTAGCCTGCCTTGCCTGTTGAGAGTCTGGCTGCTGACTAAATCGTGACTCCTGAGAAACCAGAACGCTCCTTTTAGCAGTGTTGACTCTCACCAAGCTTGAGGCTCCAAGAGCCACTTTGTGAAACCTCTTAACTTCTTGTGCTATAGTTCAGGGGACCCCTTTGCTTAGTTGACTGTGAAACCAACCCTGGGAACAACACTTTCAGATATCAATCCTATTCCCTTAACCCTAGCGTTTCCATCCTGTGTAGAGAAGGTTCAAGCTGTATACGAACTTAACAGACAGTGTCAGGTATCAGGGTGTGGCTGTGTGTCAGTCTCCCTTTATCTTCCTGAAGAAGCAATCTTCTGAGGCTGGGGGAGGCAAGGAGGGAGAGAGAGAAAGAGGAGGAGGCGGAGGGGGAGAGAGAGAGAGAGAGAGAGAGAGAGAGAGAGAGAGAGAGAGAGAGAGAGAGAGAGAGAGAGAGAGAGAGAGAGAGAGAGAGAGAGAGAGATTGGAAGAAGCAATAAAAAGAGAAGAGGACGGGCAGGGGGGCGGGCGCCAGGGGAGCCCAAAGCCAGCCTGCAAAGCTCAGCCTCACACGCGCGCCGCCACTGTTTGTACACAGAGTGCGCTCTTGGCCTCAGGCTCGCTCCCCTCCAGCTCACGCTTCATTGTTCTCCAAGTCAGAAGCCCCGCAGCCGCGGCGGCAGCAGCGTGAGGCAGAGTCACTGCTGGTCGTTTCGCCCGCCGTGCGCACACGGAAGTCGGGGAGCCCGGAACCTAAGGGAGCCCGCGCTCCGCCCGCTGCGCCTCAGCCAGGACCCACCCGCAGCGCCGGCTGAGCCCCAGCCGCTCTCGAGCGCACCCACCTCCGCTCACCCCTTCGAAGCAGGGGAGGGTGGGCACCCTTTCTCTCGGGCCATCACTCTTTATAGCCCTTCCCAAGAATTTGTTTGAGAAAGCGCTGCGGGAGAAAGACGTCCTCTTGAATCTCTGGCAGGGCGGGGTCTATTGCTGTCCTGCTGGGCTACCCAGCCTACAGCAACCTCCGCTACGACCCCGGACCACCTTGGGTCACGTCTGTGAGAAGAAATCATGAAGCGATTGGTAGCAGCCTGGCTTTTGCTTGGACTCAGCCTCGGTGTGCCCCAGTTCGGCAAAGGTGAGGTGGCTGGGCAGGGGTCGCTAGATGAGGAACGGGCTGGGAGCATCTTTGAAACCTTGCTCAAGGGGCCACAGTGGGTCTTCGGTGCGTGCCTGGCGTGAGGAGCGCCACTGAAGAGGTGATGCGCCCTGGAAACCCCGAGAAAGTGCTAGCAAAGTCCGAGTGGAGTGCCCCAGGCTGAGCCAGGGAAGGTTGTGATCTAGAAAACAAGAAGGTAGAGGTGAGGGGTGTGAGAGGGTTGTTCTTCCTGTGCTCCGTTTGCCACAGATTCCCTAGGCGACCCCTGGCTAGCAAATGTGAATATTGCTGGCTGATGACTGTGGATAGAGCTGTGATAAAGACTTGGCAGAGCTAAGTGTGCGGGGCCATCATGTGGCTCTAACAGCCTGGGTAACCGCAGGGCGGTAAGCTGGATGCGGTGCACTGGCGCAGGGCGGGGGCTAAGGGGTCTGCCAACCTGGACCTGATGTTGAGAGTTTGTGCTGCTAGTGAGATATAGAGAGGTCTAAGTCTCTCGCTTTCTCTCTCCCCCCCCCCCCACTCCACCTTCCCTCTGGGCGCGTGATTTCAATTACAACAACTCAACAACTCCCCTCTCTTCTTACCCCCAGGGGGCCTGAGCATTGCTGTGCACTCCCTCTGGGTAAGACCATAACTCTTAGTAATAGACAGCTGTGAGGTGCAAGCCAACCTTCAAGCGCCCCTGGCTCAGGATCCGAAAAGTTGTCAGCCTGGTCTCCTAGTGCCTTTCAAGGTTTGCATGTAAATAGGAAGCGAGCCAACCAAACAAAACATTTAAAATAAAACGCAGGACTCCCGTGAGTCTCCAGACTAGTTGTTTTGGTGACTTTCGGGTTCTCTGGGAGATTAGGCTTTGTCAATATAAAATCTGGTCGGAACCTTTCTCTGTATACCAGGAGGTACTGAATTAGAGCCAGGGACCCTAAGAGAGACACGGGGTTCCAAGATATTGGGTGGCTATGTTCTTTTATGGAGACACGCGGCCCTTCTGGGAGATTGTACACAATACAATCCTATACGGACAACTGTAAGTGGAGGGCTTGAATAAGCCTCAAGGATTTAAAACGCAGTGGCTCTAGAAGTATTTGGAATAAAATAATCGCCTTGGCTCGAATCCGTTTGAGATTAAACTAGACTTTGCCTGGGCACTCTACATTGCCACACATGCACCACCTATGTGCTCTAGAGGATATCGGCTCTTAGGGGTCTATGCTACCATCTCTTCCAGACTCAAGGTAGTGGCTAGTTTCAGGTCTTCTCAGCTCCCTAGAATGTGGCTTCCTCTTACCCCCTCCCGCACCGCCCCCCCGCACCCCGCCCCCCGCCCCGGGTGTGGAGGCGTGAGTGGGGGCTCAGGCTTGATTCTGTTTTCTAAAACTGCTCTAATAGTTACCTCGCAAAGGCAGCCACTCTAGTGAAGGTTAGCATATGGAGCAGGTCGCCTAGTCTCCCCTGGTAAGGGAAAGATAGGGTTCCCCCAAAGCTGGTACTTCCTACATCCTTTATTTCTTGTCTGGATTCCTTCTGCACTTTCCTTCCTTAGCTCGGGAACTGCAGGCACTCCCCTCTCCTTCGATCTCCGCCTCCGTTCCCACCCCACATAGGAACACACACACACACACACACACACACACACACACACACACACACACACCACGCTCACGGGCACACTCACAAGCACCTACAAGGTACCTGTGCTACTATCTGACCCTTATCAAAGGTGACTGGAATACTAGAGGATCTAATGAGTGACTGCACTTGCCAGAAGGCTTCTAGTTGCTGGAGCCTGGGCGCGACAGATTGCAGCTGTCCTGAGCTCTTGAAGATGCCCACGCTGAGGGCACAGTTTATGCCACTAGTTACATGGACCCTGGAGATGTTGCCTGGGCTTCCCAATGTGGTCCTGTAGACAAAGCTCAGGAAGTCTCTTCCCTCCATTCTTCAGCAGATTCATCCTTTGTAAGCCACCCTGTGGGTGGAGAGAGAGAAGGAGGTTCTGGGAAAGAAAAGGATCCTTTTGCCTTAGTGCTTTCTGTTAAACTTGCTCCTTTCTACTGTCTTCTCCCGGACATCTGTGAGAAGCAGAGCTGAGCTCACCTGATGGTATAAACAATTAAACTTTGGGAAAACTTACTGCAGCTAGTGTTTAACATGGAATTGTACTCAGCTTCTTTCTTACCCCTCCCCCATGGTGTATCTATAATTTATCAAATGTCGGAGAGGAATTAGTGTTTTCCCTTTGTGTGGATTCCAATTTAGAGGCACTCATGCCTAGAATTTGATAATGATAGGTAACTCCTTTTATTGGTCGTCTTTATTTTAAAATTAAACCAATGGATCAGTCAGATTGAATATTTTATTAACTCCTAAATTATTCATCATTGATTATTGCTTTAAAAAATCCAATAACATGCATACAGTTGCAGCTACCACGTGACATCTTATGCAATCTGTCCCTGTGCCTGCAGTTTGTGCCTGGAGTCTTTAGGCAAACGGCACTATCTAAAAAACAAACAAACAAACCGATGTATAGATGTGCCCTAAATACTATGAATTATTGGCATTTGCATTCCAGTCTTTTAATCAATAGTGATCTTAGTTAATTCTACAAGAGAAGAAATTAATACCTGAAGAATCTCACTCCAGATGACACCACGCTTCAGTGATTACATAGTGAAGTTTAAGCTGAAATAACAGGTTTCTATGGGGATTTTATTATTGCACTTTTGCGTATTCATTGACTAATTTGCATGATCATTAACTTTATAGCTTAAGGAATAAGTGCTAATATCAGATTCAAGGTGAAACATTTTAAACTAATTTAAAAATATTACATCGATGGTAGTAGTTGAGGGGACATAAAGTACCCTGCTTTGAGAGTTTGAAACCAATGTAAAGTCCGTGCTGTGCCAAGCAACAGCATGATGCAACACAGTGTTTCCTATGGTGCCAAGAAAGTTCTCATTCTTTTTAAAAAATATTTCCTTAACATTGAAGTGTATTTTGTCTAGAGATTTATGATTCGGCATAAATGTTAACAGTAAAAATGGGGAAGTGAAATGAAATTGACTGTACTTTCTTAACTTAAAACGCTTGTATTTTTATTAAATATTTTAAGCTTAGTGTCTATGTAACATTAGTATCTAGTATACTTAATGAGCATTTTAATAAAATTGATCCGCCTCTTTAGGTTATGATTTTTTTACTAATGATAAAAAAACCAAGCAATATAGAGGGATAAAATATACATGACTACAAAAAAAGAGAATGGATACTCAACACCACTACAAAACATACTTAATAGGTCTTGGTGTCTAAATTACTCAAAACTCTTAAATTTCCTTACCAGTTATTATGATAACACTGTCAACTGGATAACGTATACTTGAGATGTCTCATCTTTTCAATGGATGCTAATAATGGTATACACTGTATATGCCATCAGGTGTGCACGTTTTGAAGCCTTTGGAGTTTTCTAAAGCCTAAGAAAGTGTTGCTGATATTGTTAACTGTGGCCCCTTGCAGGCGTGATCGCTTGGAGTATGATTTATGATATGGCAGTTTTATCTCATCCTTGCCAAAACAAAGCAAAGCAAATTGTAAAGGCTTCTGAGCTCAGTCAAGCCAGAGGCTAATTGTGAATGGAAGGGTATATAGAAAGATCTAGAGGGAGGAAAGGAATAGGGGAAAGTATGTGATTGTATTAAAATATCAAAAACTAAGAAAATGTAAAAGGATAGAACGAGAAGAATATGAAGCATTCAAATTACTAGTAAGACTTCTATCCTAGCTGATCAATTTACTGTTTTTAATCAGCTAAACAATTTAAATTTTGGTACACTTATGACAAGCTACAAAACCAGTCATGCTATTTTTGAGTTCTTGACTGTGATTTTTTTTTTTAGGAAAATGCCCAACATATTTCTTCTTGTCTTGTGTTTCATCACAGCCAATGAAATGACAGTGGTAGTTCTCCTAATCAAAGTAAATGCATTCATGAACAAAATTAAATGACTGGCGATGTGAAGCGGAGTAATTATTGAAATGTTTTACTATTAAAATGGTTACTATGGATGCCAGAATCACCACTTCGTTGTTCCTGAATGTGTGTATAAAAACCCCTGGTTCCAGAGGGTTGTAGTAAAACACTGGAATCCACTGTGCCCTCACCAGCAGGTGTCAGAGTAATCAGTGGAGCTATTCCAAAGATCTTTGAAAGACACAACAGAGGTAAACAAGAAACCTTAGTCTCCAAATCTACACAAAATACACTCTGCTGCCTATGACACCAGTGATAGTTCTCACCAGTCCCTGAAGACAGAAGGGGTACATTTGTCAGGACTTTTAGCTTTAATGGTAGATTTTGAACCCTGAGACACAGGTGCCATGAATAATAATCACACACTTTGGGGGAACCCATTAATTTTTTTAAAGGTGTTCGTTAGTGCCTTTCAAAAAAATAGACATAGGATGTAGATGTAGTTATGGTCAACCAATTATTACTAGCATTTCTAGCATGATTTCTAAGCTTCTTCTCCACACAGTTTCTAAGTACTTATGCATTCTGTTATACTAATTTACACATTTGGCTGTATCTTTGTAGATATCTGTTGTGTGGAAAGTCATGAGTGCTTATCTCTTTTCCCATAGTAAAGCTTTTGTAGTTCTTACACGTTTCTAACTAATATAAATCCCATGGCCAGAAGGGACTAAATGAATCCTAGATTAATTTTGTCTTACCCATTTTTGGCAGTTATTAATGTATTTTTAAGTTAATCAAAATCATTTTGTAATTTGCCATTAGCAAACTTTTGTCTCCTTTTTGGTTGATATAGCCCATAAATCTGTATTACCAATTCACCATTTTATTCTTCCTGTGAGTTATCTCAAGTTTTTATATGGTCATTGGCATGCTAAATGGCTGATTTTCTGTGGCATTCCTTCTGTGTTAAATTTCCTTAGAATTAAAAAAAGAAACCTTCCATTCTGTCTCTCCCATTTCACTTTTTTCTTTTCCCTCCCACTTCTTTGGTGGGTAGTAACTAGGAAACCACACCCAAGATAAAATCAATTTGACATCCCCTCATCATTTTTAAATGACTGCAAATTTACAAAACACTGTAAATTTGTCATTTTTTTTTTCTTGGAAAGAGGAAAGTGAAAAAGGAGAACATAATGTCCTGTTTCCCAGTCCCTGGGATTTAAAACAGTAGAAGGCAATTAGGATGGATGTGAACTGAAGAACAAGTCAAGGCTTTTATTGCTCACTTTGATCACAATGTACTGCCTGAAACTATCAACTGGGGGCTGTTACATGGATGCTCCTAGCACTGAGACTTTCCTGGCCTCCTGCTCTCATCTGGGGGGAAGGGGGGGAGGAGGACACACAGAAGAGCATGGGAAGCACAGAGGAAAGAATGGGAAAACTCTTAGCCACCTATCACAGATGTCACATTTGGAATTTAGATTCTAAATTATGGTTTTAAAATCCAGTTATCTTGACTTTCCAACTGGCTGGCTGGCTTTAAACTACATCCAAACAATGAAAAACATGAAGTGATATGTCAGGCTCCTTTTGAGCAATAAAATATGCCAACTGTTGAATACAAAAAAAAAAAAAAAAAAGCGGGGAAGCACATGTAAGACTGTTATAGTCTATGACGTAAACAAACAAGCAAACAAACATACCAGGAAATTTTGGTGAAATGGTGAATGGGAAGGCATAGCTTAAAGGCATCGACCTGTGAAAGTTTATTACATTAATTGATGCAAGTATATTTCATGCATCTAGATAAAACCCAAATGCACTATGATCACCCTTTGTGGTTACAAAAACATTGAAGTATTTGTATATGCTAAAAATAACATATTTTGCTCATCACGCTTAGGCTTGAAAATCTGCTTCATTGTGAGAAAGTTTTAAAAAAATATTGAGAAATGCATTTGTTTGCCATTGTATTTTTTCCACTCTGTCCCAGAAAATGTTTTGTAAAATTTTCCCTAGAAAAATCAAATGGTGATGTAAAACAATTTCATTTTGTGGGAAAGGAGTCAGGCTCAGAATGAAGATGCTGTGGTTTACAACTACTGGGCAACATTTTACAAGGCAATATACTCCTGCTTTCTGTTGAGATACATGTTAATACAGTGATAGTGACAGTGTCGGTTTTGTCCAACAGAGATTTCCCGTGCATCAGTAAGCAGAGAGGATTTAACCTCAAGGATATCAGTGAAGGCTCTTACCCACTAAAGCGCTTCAGAATGAGACTGTTACTACACAGAAAGACTGACTCCCTTCACTGTTCCTCTTCCCCAAAACAGATCTGTATCAAGGCGATGGATTACTTACTTATTCATAAGTAGGACAGCGCGGCCAAGGCTTAATCTCTGCCTCCAAGGTGATGCACTTAGGTCGAAGGCAATCTTTAAATGAGGTTAGGCTACTCTGCAGTCCTTAAGGTTTCCGCTTCGCATTTGACAAAGTGGTTTATTTTTAGAGTGAAAAATAATCTTTTAAGTCCCTTCCTGGACTGAGCTCACTGTGACTGTTTAGATTTTGCTCACACTGGGGATTATGAGGTCGGCTGTAGTAAAGTGGGCTCCTGACATGTGAGCAAGAAAATCTAGGAAAGTCAAGTAGAAATAGTGTATTGGAGAATATTTTTTAAAAAATAAGTCGGTCAATCTCTTTTGTAATAAATGATCATTTCTCTAGTTTAAGTATGTCTGTCACACATATGTGATAATCTTCTCCCAATACACATTGCTCTAAGTTTAATAACATGATTTTCCCTGTATAAATCATATATATTATTCTATAACTATAGATTATTCATTTCCATAACTTATCTAGTATATTATAAGATCCAACTTTCTTAGAATGTTTTATCTCACTGCTTAGATGTTTTAATATTTATATTCTAAATTATCATTTCACATTGATGTTATTTTTACCTCCATGAATTGACATAGTATCGGTGAAACAATAGAATAATAGTAACAAAAACACCAAAATTGGGTTCTTAGTATTCTCTTAATTGCATGGAGATATCACTCTCAACCATACCCACATTACTGCTTTTAAAAAGTACATTTGGCTATTATTATTATTATTACTTTAGATGTGTATATTTTATTTTATGTGCATGTATACTTTTTCTACATGTATGTGAGTAAACTTTGTGTTGTTTTGTGCTCACAGAGGCCAGAGCTTTTTGAGGTAATGTAAATAAACCTAGCAGATGCATTCTACACATTGCACTATTGTAGATATCTTTTCAGATTCACATAACTCAACCATACAAACATCAAATAAATAATAAAGTAGATATAAAGATAGCTGCCATGACCACCTAGTGACTAAGTTAGAATGTACAGGGAAACATAAAGAAAGGAGAAGAAATAATATACAAGGCCATGAGGTAGGAGTGAGTGCAGGTTATGGACACAAGTTATGAAAAAAGGATATAAAACTATTTTCTCTATCTCTAATTCTATCACAGATACTTTGATTTGGTGGTGGGTAAGTGAATAAGCTACACTTGTTATTGTGAGTATAAAATTTCGTTGTGAAGCTAAACTGCTTCCATTTTATGTGTGTGTATATATATGTGTGTATATATGTGTGTGTATATATGTGTGTGTATATATGTGTGTGTATATATGTGTGTGTGTGTGTGTATATATATATACACACACAGAATTTGGATCTGACTAACTTGGGTATTTGATGTTTTTAATTTCCTTGACTTTTTATAATACAGATTATTTTAAATATTTCATAAATAATCCAGATCAAATCAACACTCTATCCTCTTAACTGACAAATGAAGTTGTATGATAATGAGTTATGCAGTCTGCATCAGGGAGATGTCTTCTATATTTTATTATTCATGAAAGCACATGTAGCCTACCCAGCCACCACTTAACATCTAATCATTTTGGAAGCTGAGTTAATACTTTGGAAATTAATCTGAAACGTTAACTAATTTTAAACATTAAAGGAAGATTTAATAAGTTAAAGTATAAAAGTGTCATATAGTTCTTCCCATGTGTAGAAATGAACAAATATGCTCTTTAGCTAGTAAGAGTTAATAATGTGTTTTTAGTACACATTGCTAGTAATGATGCTTTGTATAGCAGAGAGAAAAGGAACCCTTGGACAGTGGTTTGAAATTCAGATTTTTGGCCAAGTCTTCTCATTCAGTTTTATTCTAGCATGAAATTTGTGATTAGTTTCTAGAATTCTGCCACCTCTCTACATGATTCAAATTCTGTTGAGCACAATGTTTAAGAATATAATTTCTGTGGCAATTTCAATTGCCTAACATAGTCCAAAGCGGTATTAAAATACAACACAGTTTTTTTTTTTTTTAAATTGCCACTTTAATGAAAGTATTTAACTTGCCATAAATATGTACTCATATCTTGGTTCATACAATCTGTTATTCAGTTTCCAGGGATCCAATACCCTCTTCTGTCTTCTGTAGACAACACCCAGACACAATTCACATTATTTATTTATTGACAACAACAACAAAACTACAGAAGTCTTAGGAAGATTAGTAGCATTCTAAGGCCGTCATTCTTTCCCTGGCACATGAAAATAGAGACAAACAAACAGAGACTGAGGGTCATAAAAGCACACCATGCAGGATTTTTTTTTTTCTGGTTTAATTATTATTTACCACAGATATGTTTTAAGCATTTTCAACCTAGATGAACTTGGTTATATTTAAAACTAATGGATGTTATATTACCTAATGTATAGATTATCTTCTTAAATTTTTTCTGTGCGTGACTTCACAATATTTGAGTTTAAATGGCAGATTTAAAGTTTAAAGAGTTTAAGGAGGCAGATGGATCATTGTCAGTTTGAGGCCTGTGTGGTCTACAAAGTGAGTCCAGGGGAGCCAAGGCTACACAGAGAAACCCTGTCTTGGAAAAACAAAAAAAGAACAACAACAAACAAACAAACAAACAAAAAGAAAGAAAAGGAAAGAAAGAAAAAGAAAAAGAAAAAGAAAAATGAAATAGTGGAAAGGTTGAAAGACAAGAGAAAAGGAAGAATAAGGGGATGTGGAAGACATAGTGGGAAGTAAAGGAAAGGACTAAGTTTCAACTCAGGGGCTTGTAGGAAAGGAGGCAGAATATTCTGGAAATGACATAGAATAAGAGGGAAATTATCACTTCTTCAATTGAAAAAATTATATGAGAAGGAAGGTTAGGCACTTGAGAGGATGGAAGAGTACACAGCCACTTGAAAGAGAATTGATGATTAGCCTGGTCCAGACATTTCTCCTTACCATGGTTCTTAACACACAGACCTACCATATAAACTCGAAATACTTGATGTATCTCATAAAGAGAGAGATTTTGTGTCTTTATAGAAAACAGCTTTTCTTTTTCTTTATTTTATTATTTATTTATTTATTCTTTGGTTTTTCGAGACAGGGTTTCTCTGTGTAGCTCTAGTTGTCCTAGACTCTGTAGAACAGGCTGGCTTCAAACTCACAGCAATTTGTCTGCCTTAGCCTCCCAAGTGCTGGTATTAAAAGAGCGTCCACCACCACCCAGCTGAAAACTGCTTTTCTAAATCTTCCAAGAATCTAAAGGATTATATAAATGGAAAGGTAAGACTGTACACTGAGAGCAGGGGAGTTTAACAGCATCAAATATAGGTCTGGTGTATTTACATCCAGGAACAAGTTCACTGTAACGTAGTTGAAGGACCGCCCCAAATCCACAGATGTATCTTTTCTAAACTGAGTGCTCTGCTGGGGGCATAGGAAGAGTTCTGCAGTTGTTCCCTGACCCACTTTCTAGCTGCCAAGATGGGTTTCTGTATATTTTGAGGTCACCATTTAGTGGCTACAAGGAATGCATCAAAGGATTGGTGGCCCTAATCCTTGGTCATTTTTAGATCCCTTGTCTAAATGATTATTATGGAATACAATTATCTTAATTTGTACCCTTTTAAAGAATTGGTGTAATGTTGTACAGGAAGATTTCTATATCCTCAAACTTCTATGTTTCAAATATTTGTAAGCCACAGTGTTGCTTCTTTAGTCTGTGACATGCGAGTTGGGCGTATTTCTTTTCTTTTACTTGGTCCTCTCATGACATTGCTTTCATCATTTTAGTTGTTTCATTTGGAATTCATCCCAATAGCCTAGCTAAATATGTAGCTTCCCAGTTCAAAGGAAAAAAATTGTTGTGTGCTTAGTAAAAAACTACAATAAACACTATTATTCATTTAAAAAAATTGAAACTAAGTTACTTTTTCCTTTTATTGAAAATATATTTTTTTCATATAATACATTCTGCTTACAATTTCCCCTCCCCCTAATTTTCCTAGTTCCTTCTTACCCGAATCTATAACTTTTCTATATGGATCAAACGAGCATGTAATGAATAATAATAAAATAATACAAATAAAACAAACAAATCAGCCAGGTGGTGGGAGAACACGCTTTTAATACCTGCACTCTGGAGGCAGAGGGAGAAAGGTGAATCTTTGAGTTGAAGGCCAGCCAGGTCTACAAAGTGAGTCCAGAACAGCCAAGGCTACACAAACCTGTGTCAGGGGAAAAAAAGAGTTGTTTGTTTCCTCAGGGGGACTCCCTGGGGGGAAAATAATTTTTTTATTTGCTGGTGGCTGCCCATGAACAACAGAATCTTAATGTTACTTTTTGAAATATTTTCTGCATGTACTAACAAACTGACATTTCTTTACTACCCAGCCTTCCTTTTTTAAATTTTTTTCTCTTTGGTGATGCCAGGAATTTAATCAAGGGCTCCAGAATAAGGCTATGCTGAAATCTACCTCTTTTCTTTCTTTCTTTCTTTCTTTTTTTTCTTTCATTTTTTATTAGATATTATTTTTACTTTTTAGTTTGTTTGCTTTACACTCCGATTGTAATCCCCTCTCTTGTCACCCTCCAATCCCACCCTCCCTCCCCTCTCCTAGGCCTCCTCCCCTGACATCTGACCTCAGCCTATCAAGTCTCATCTTGACTGCCTGTATCCTTTTCCTTGGTAACCTGGCAAGGCTGCCATGCCAGGGAGAAGTAATCAACATGTGGGGGCCAGACTCCATGTCATATGTAGTCCATATTCCCCATATTATGGGATCCACAAGGAGAATTTGCTGCCTATCTACTACATCTGAGCAGAGGGTCTATGTCCTCTCCATGCATGGTCATTGGTTGGTGCACCAGTATCTGTAGCACACCCCTCTTCCAGCTGGATTTGTTGGCTCCATTGGTCTCCTTGTGGAGCTTCTGACCTCTCCAGGTCCTTCTATCCTCCGACTCTTCTATAAGACACTTTTCTCTCCACCCTGAAGTTTGGTTTCCTATCTCAGCACCTGCTTGAATCTCCTGCTGGGTAGAAGAGTCTTTCAGAGGACCTCTATGGTAGGCTCCCTTTCTGTTCCTTCTCTTCAACTGTTTCCAGTCTCTATTGTCTATTCTATTTGACCTTCTGAATGAGAGTTAAGCATTCTCCCCAGGTTCCTCCTTGTTTAGTTTCCGTAGGTCTGTGTATTGTACTGTGTATTGTACTAGGCTAATATCTGTTTATAAGTGAGTATATTATATACCAAGCATGTCTTTCTGGGTCTTGGTTACCTCACTGACTTTGATCATTTCTAGTTCCATCTCTTTGCCTGAAATTTTCAAGATTTCTTTCCTTAATTTTTAGTATGCAATGCACTCTTTGTTTGCTTGATTTTTCTGGGAGGTGACCTCATTATGGATAATGCAGCTTTAAGGCATTGGCCTGCTTAACATGATTTTATCTTATGCATTTGGCTTCACTGTAATTTTACTTAACAGTTTTAGTTTTTGTGGGTTTTTTTTCTACCCTGTTGTGCTGTGTGCTCCCTGACATGAATATTGGAGCACTGACCTTCTTTTCCAATGGCTGTCACCTGACGATTTGTTGGTTTTTTTTTTTTTTTTTTTTTTTTTTTTATCATGCACGTAAAGAGTAGCACAGTGTACAGATTCCTACTGTTACATTTTTTATTTCAATTTCTTCTTATCCTAAAACCATCATTTGCCTCTATTTGCATATAATTTTATCTGGTTCTATGTCTCTTTCTGACTGTCTTCAGTGGTCCTGCCATATTTATTTTCTAGAACATTATTCAGTTGAAATTTCACTGTCACAGAGAATTTATAATACATGTCTTCCCTAAAGAAAGTATGTTCTAACCCAGATAAAACAAATGGGCATATGTACAGACACACACACACACACACACACACACACACACACACATGAACACACACATGAACACATGTACTCACATGTGTGTGCACACACAAGCCTACACATGCCTCATACTCTATCAATATTTTCAAATACTCTATACCTTAAAATTGTAATTACATAATCACTTTTGAATACATTTAATGTACTTTTTCTCCTGCGTTCTGTAAGTTTAAAGAAGACAGAATAAACACATTATTTTACTTAAAGTGTGTATTTCCTCAATCCCAGTGTCTGAACAGTAAACATTCAGCTGCCATTTGCTGAATTTATTCATACATGATCTACTTTTCTGTTCCTAATTATGAACATTTTTCAAAAGAGGATTTATGTTCACTCTTTACCTAATTGAACAAATCAGTTGTGATTGTATGTGAAAAGATAGGAGACTTCAAATGTAATTACACAGTAAAGGCTTGATAAAATTATGTACAACAAGATTAGAACACTTAGGGGCATTTATAAAAAACATTTATTTATTTATTATTATGTATACAGTGCTCTGCCTGTATGTACACCTGCAGGCCAGATGAGGCATCAGATCACATTATAGATGGTTGTGAGCCACCGTGTGGTTGCTGGGAATTGAACTCAGGACCTCTGGAGGAGCAGTCAGTGCCTTTAACCTCTGAACTATCTCTCCAGCCCTTAGGGGCATATTTAACCCTCAGGTGGATGCTGCAGGTATCATTTTGATCTGCTAATTGCGATGCCCTAATAATAAATCCCTTAAATTTCACCAGCAATAACTTTCCTGCATCCCTCACTTCTTTTCCTTCTTCCAGCATGCCCTTGCACCAGCTGAACCCTAAAGTTCCTGGCAGGGAAGAAGAGAGAGCACCTGGAAGCTGTGTCTGCCTGGGATATAAGAACACTAGAAACAACTCTGTTTAGAGTTAGTTGTCTGTGTAATGGCAGTCTGGATGCCACCGCTACATGCTGTCTACTCCCTTAGGCAACCACAGTTCTACTGTTCTTAAATGCTCTTGTGGTCCCCAAAGTATATATATATACATTGACTTCAATAATTGTGTGACTTACACATTGAGCTTGAAGTTGTAAAAGGAAATTTCTTTCTAGAAAAGTCTTACAGAGTAAAATATATATAATTTTTGTTTTTTCAAGTGATAAGAAAAAATATGTGGAAAGTTTTTAATTTTTTTTTTTTAATTTGGATAAGAGAATTAACTTCCTATACTCATTTTAAACTTTTACTACTTTTGACTGCATAGCAATTATATGGTCATTGCAAGAAAACTAATGGTGGCATTTGTTCACATTCTTTAAACAACTTTTAAAATAAATAGTTTAATTTGACAAATAATTAGGTATATCACACAGATCTTTGCGTCTTTTTTTTTATGGTGATAAAATGCACATTCCATAGAACATCCTTTTAGTGTGTTTTATGTCTAATAAACACCGCCATCTTCACTACTGTATTCATCCTGTAAAGCTGAAATTATGTAGAAATGATGTAACACTGTTCTGTCTCTCTTTCTCCCTTCTCCCCTTCCCAATTCAATCATAGTTTCCTTCTTGTGTGTCCAACTCTTATTTTTTATTAAAAATAATTTTTCATGAAACATGTTCTGATCATGGGTTCCTCCCCCTCATCTATTTCCCGATACCCATGACTTCTCCACACATCTACTTCCAAGCCATCTTACTCTCTGTCTTTTAGAAAATAAATAGGCATTAAAAAGTAAACAGAAATGAATGAAAAAGCAGAAGAAACATGTAAACACACACATGTGCGCACGCACATATACACAAAATAATAAATTCCAAAACCATTGAATATAAAAAATTAGTAAGGTTATAATGAAAAAGGCCCAAACAAACCAGTAAACGAAAAAAATCTAACCTCTAAAAATAAAACAAAACAGTTATTATTTGTTGACCATTTATTACTGTTGGGCATGTACCTGCCCTGTAGCATGCCTTGAACCCCCAGTGAGACTCTTTTGGTGAAAACTAAGTTTTCCTTTGTCAGTGGCTGACACGTGGAGATAGCTGCTGGGTTAGGAATGGGGGCTATGTCCACTTGCCTTCTCAGAGCCCAGCTAACTAGGACATGTGGAGACCCTGTGCATGCTTCTCTGTGAGTTCATCTAGGCATTAGTCTCGTTGTGTCTGTAAGACACTGTTTCCTTGTTATCTTCCACCCTCTGTGGTTCTTACAATCTTCCTGCCTCCTCTTCTGCAGAGTTCCCTGGACCCCAAGGGAAGGGGTTTGATGAAGACATACCACTGAAGGTCTCTTGCTCTCAGTACACTGTCCAGTTGAAGTCTTCCCTTTATTAGTTCTCATCTCCAGTATGAGAAAATATTCTCTGCTACTGGCTGAGTGAGACACTGACCTGATTCCCAGACTGATGTAGCCAATAGGTTCCAAGGGTAGAGAGCGTTTCTAGATGGGCATCTCACAGAAAGGAATAGAAATGGGTTCAGTGAGGGGCGGAGTCAGAACATGTGCAGGAGAAGGAGGAGTGCTCTTACAGAATCTCAGCCACATGTTCTAAGTCTACAGTTGTTACCTCTCTTAAGTCACTCACGCAAGTGGAACAGTGTCATACAGGACTTGTATTTTTGTCACAACTTACTCAGAATAATGTGCCAATGCACATTCATCTGCGTATATGTTTGTACCTTCGTAAGACAGAATAAACATCCAATATATGTATATAACAAATAAATACACACATATAAATAGATTTTTATTTATATATTATTTATATTTATAGGAATCTAATAATGTGTATATAATATGCAATATATTCATATTCCTAGCTAGTCATAATTTCCTATTGCTAAATGCTTTTGACTCTTTTGGAAACCCAAAGTGGAACCGTTACATTCTATGCTGATATTATATTTTTGATTGGGTTTCCATAGTGTCTTAGTACCTCCTTTATCCACATGCAGTATACATGTGTTCTAATTGTTTCATATACTTTATATAACTTGTTGTTTTGAGTTATGGTAGTAGACATCTTAATGTTGTGGTGGTTTTCTGTTGTATTTGTTTTTATTTTTATTTTTTGTGAATTTTGTACGTGAATGCTGGATTCACATCATTTCCACACATTGTCTTCCATAAGCTCCCCTGTGTCACCAGACCCATGATTTTATGTACAGTGAGAATTACGTATACTATTAGGGACTTTAGCCTTGGAAAACATTGATATTTTTTACTCTGTCATTAGCCTGTTGACTGCTTGTATATTTTTATGTAAGGTTGAGGCTTTATGAAACTTCCCTTATCTACTGGGGTCAACTGGTATGGACATTATCTAGGTCTTGTTTAGCAATATATTATTGATATAACAGAGTTATACTTTCCCTACTATTTCTAGAAGACACTATCTCACTGCAAGAGGTTTGGTCTTCTGGTTCTTAGAATCTTTCTGTCTCCTTTTCCCTACCATGTTTTCTCAGTGTTTTGTGTAGAGACGATATTCAAGAGGTACCAACTGAGGCTATGTATATGGGGTGATAATACTTTCCACAGGAGCCGTAGTCTATCTTACAAAACTCAGTGCCAAGCTAGGAATTCTTCTGCTTCAGTTGTTTATTTGAAAGACTTCTAAAGTACAATATAAGCTAATGCCAATGCCCTTGGTTTCCTCCCAGAATTGAAGGAAAGACCCTAATGTTGAACCACACACACAGGGCATAGAAAATAGAAGAATGGAGCCAGTACTGTCCTGTGAGCCTCCTCAACTTCATAGTCTAACGGTGCTACACAAGCTACCAAGGAGAATAGCAATCAGTAATCCTACCAGGCTATGAAGCCGATGAACTACAACGATAACTCACCGAACAAAATATCTCCAATCATGAAATAGTGACATTTTTATCTTGAGGATAATCAACAGTCTTCAACAGGATAGATTTAATGCTTGTCACTGTAACCTATACAAATAACCACAGCCATAACCCTCTAGAACTCTCTAGAAGAACCCACTACTTCTTATTTCTTCCTTGTTTTCTAAGTATGTATCATCATACCCACAGATAACTTTAGCTTCAGGAAGCTTAAAGGAGCTTCATTTTTGTTACAGATAGAGGCTACTACAAAGATCTACCACTGATCAAAAATGCAAATGACAGTGGAGTGGAAAGCCCCAGTTAGTCCTGGTGCAGCTTCTTAGGAAATCAATGTGGAACATTTCTCAAACGTCAAAGTTAGATCTACCATTTCACACCACCGAAACCTATATTAAAGGACCCTCTTATATCCTACTACAAAGACACTCTCAGTCATGTTCATCACTATTCTATTCACAATAGCTAGGAGATGTAGCAGGCTTCATTGTCTACCAACTGTGAATAAATTCGGTACACAAACAGAATGGAATTCTCCAGAGCTGTAAAGAAAAATGACGTCATGAAATTGGTGGTTAGTGGGTGGACCTAGAAATTATTATGTGGGGTGATGTAACCAAGACCCAGTGAGACAAGTACTGTGATGTTCTCTCTTATTTTTGGATCATAATTGTGGATCTTTAAATATGAATGTGTAATCTGGAGTAATTGCTGAAGCCAGTAAAGTAGAAAAGGATCATGTTAGGAAGGGTTAAGATGGACGTTTAGAGAGCAGTATAGCAGGACACAGGGACTAGGAAAAGGAAAGGTGAAAAATGTAGTGAGAGATTTTAACTGGGAAGGAGCAAGGAAGGTAATTCAAATGGAGGGTAACAATGAAGAAGAAGAAATAAATAACATTAAATATAGTTGATAAAGCCATTAAGAAATCTTTTAGTTTATATGATTGCCTAAAATACATACATATACGTATATATTTATGTACACAGAAACGCAAACCAAATATGCATACAGTCATACTTTATATTATTATTTCTGAATAGTATTAATTATTGTATATTAATATAACAATATATGGTTTTAATTTAATGTTCTATGTAATATTAGTGATATTTAATACTTTTTCATCTACATATTATTCCTTGGTATATATTTTCTGCAGAAACAATCATTCAAAATCTTTGTCCATACATGAACCAGATCGTATTGTGCCATTGAGTTTTCAGGATTGCTTTCATTTCTTTTTGTTTTGTTTTGTGAATATTTTTTCATTTCATTTTTATTTTTCAAATGATTTTTTCAGATTACATCCTGATTGTTATCCTCCCACTTGTGTCTTCCCATTCCCCCCCCATTCCCTTTTTCACCCTATTAGCTCCCCTAGACCTGTGACAGAAGCGGACTTCCTCTCCTACCATATGATCAAAGCCTATCATGGCTCATCCAGATAACCTGCTTCCCCTCCAGGCCTTCTGACCAGGGAGAAATGGTAAACTGGTGACACCAGAGTTCATGTCAGAGGTAGTCCTCACTATCCACACAACCGTGGAGAACGTGATGTCCATTGGCTGGATCTGAATAGGGTGTTCAGGGTTACTACATGCATTGTCCTTGGTTGGTACAGCAGTTTGTGCAGGCCCCAGGTCCGCTAGCCTTGATGGTCTTCTTAAAGGGTTCCTGGACCCTACGGATCCTTCTATCTCCCCATTCTTCCAAATCACTCCCACCAGCAATGAAAGAGTATTCCCTTTTCTCCACATCCTCGCCAGTAGGTGCTGTCACTTGAGTTTTTGATCTTAGCCAATCTCTTGGGCGTAAGATGGGATTTCAGAGTCGTTTTGAGTTGCATTTCTCTGACAACTAAGGATGTTGAGCTTTTCTTTAAGTGTTTCTCAGTCATTCAATATTCCTCTGTTGAGAATTCTCTGTGTAGCTCTGAACCCCATTTCCTAAATGGATTATTTGGTGTAGAATGTAGGGTGGGTGAAGATCCTTTCCCAGTCTGTAGACTATCACTTAGTTCTGTTGATAGTGTCCTTTTCCTTACAGAAGCTTTTAAGTTTCATGAGGTCCCATTTATTTATGTTGACCTTAGAGCCTGGGCTGTTGGTATTCTGCTCAAAAAGTTGTTTCCTGTGCCAAAAAGTTCAAGACTCTTCCCCACATTTTCTTTTAGTGTATCTGGTTTTGCTTTAGTTCTTTAATCCACTTGGACTTGAGTTTTGTGCATGGTGATGAATATGGATCTACTTGCATTTTTTTCCAGGTAGCCATCCAGGTAGACCAGCACCACTTATTGAAGATGCTATAAATTGTCCAGTGTATAGATTTAGATTCATTGTCAAAAATCAAGTGTCCATGGCTGTGTGGATTTATTTCTGGGTCTTTGATTCTATTTCATTGATCAATCATCCTGTTGTTCTGGAAATACCATGCTGTTTTAATTACTGTTGCTCTACAGTGCAACTTAAGATCATGGATGGAGATTCTTCTTTTATTGTACAAGATTGTTTTTAGCTATTCTGGCTTTTTTTATTTGTTTGTTTGTTTTTTGTTTTTCCATATGAAGTTGAAAACTGATCTTTCAAGGTCTTAAAAAACTTGTGTAGGTATTTTGATAGAGATTTCACTGACTCTGTACAGTGGTTTTGGTAAGATGGCCATTTTTACTATGTTAACTCTCCTGATCCACAAACAAGGAAGATATTTCTATATTCTGATATCATCGTCAATTTCCTTCCTCAGAGATTTTATGTTTTTTTTCATACAAGTCTTTCACTTGTTTGGTTAGAGTTACATATAGATATTTTATATTATTTGAAGCTTGTAGTTTCCCTAATTTCCTTCTCAGCATGTGTGTCATTTGTATACAGGAGGGCTACTGATTTGTTTGAGTTGATTTTGTATCTAGCCACTTTGCTGAAAGTATTTATCAGCTGTAGAAGTTCTCTAGTGGAATTTTGAGGGTCATTTTTGTGCACTATATCGTCTGCAAATAGGGATAACTTGACTTCCTCCTTTCTGACATGGGTCCCTTTTATCTCCTTTTATTGTCTTATTGCTCTAGCTAGAACTTCAAGTACTATATTGAAGAGATATGTAAAGAATAGGCAGTCTTGTCTAGTCCCTGATTTTAGTGAAATTTCCTTGAGTATCTCCACATTATATTTGGTGTTGGCTATTGGCTTGCTGTATATAGCCTTTATTATATTTAGGTATGTTGTATCCCTGACCAAGACTGAATGAGTGTTGGGCTTTGTGAATTCCTTTTCGGCATCTAAGGAGATGATTATGTGTTTTTATCTTTCAGTTTGTTTCAGTTGACGGATTTATTTATAATGAACCATCCCTGCATGCCGGGGATGTAGCCTATTTGGTCATGGTGAAAGATATCTTTGATGTGTTCTTGGACTTGGGTTTGCAAGTATTTTATTGAATATTTTTGCAACAGTGGTCATAAGAGAAATTGATCTGAAATTCTCTTTCTTTGTTGGGTCTTTGTGAGGTTTAAGTATCAAGGTGACTGTGGTCTCATAGAATGAGTTTGGTAATGTTCCATTCATTTCTATTTTGTGGAGTAGTTTGAAGAGTATTAGCTATTCTTTGAATGTTTGGTAGAATTCTTTGCTGAAACCATCTGGCCCTGGGCTATTTTTGGTTGGGAGAATTTTGATGACTGTTTCTATTTCTGTAAGAGAAATTGGACGATTTAATTTTTTTATTTGATCTTGATTCAACTTTGGCAATTGGAATTCATCAAGAAAATTGTGTCTTTCCTTTAGATTTTCAAATTTTATGGTAAAAAGGCTTTTGAAGTATGACCTACTGATTCTTTGTATTTCTTCAGTGTCTGTTGTTATGTCTCCCTTTTCATTTCTTATTTTGTTGATTAGGATAATGTTACTTGGCCTCTTAGTTAGTTTGGCTAACAGTTTGTCTAGCTTGTTGGGTTTTTTATCTTGTTGATTTTCTCAAAATCAGATCTTGGTTTTGTTAATTCTTTTAATTGTTTTCTTTGTTTCTAATTTATTGATTTCAGTCCTGAATTTTATTATTTCTAGCTGGCTACTCATCTTAGGTGTTTCTGTTTCTTTCTTTCTTTTTCAAGGGCTTCCAGTTATGTCATTAAGTTGCCTATATGAAATGTTTCTCATCTCTTTATGAAGGCACTTTGTGCTATGAACTTTCCTCTTAAAATTGCGTTCAATGTATCCCATTAATTTGGGTATGTTGTACCTTCATTTTCATTAAATTTTAGGAAGTCCCTAATTTCTTCATTTCTTCTCTGACCCAGTTGTCATTGAGTAGAGAGCTGTTCAGTTTCCAGGTGTGTGTGGGCTTTTTGTTATTTCTGTTGTTGTTGAAGTCCAGCTTTAGTTTATGGTGATCTGACAGGACACAAGGTATTATTTCCATCTTCTTATGTCTGTTGAGACTTGTTTTGTGACCTACTATGTGGAAAATCTTGGAGAAGGTTCCATGAAGTGCTGAGAAGAGGGTATAATATTTTTTGTTTGGGTGAAAAGTTCTGTAGACATCTGTTAGGTCCATTAGATTAATGACATTGGTTAGTGTATTATTTTTCAGGTTGGATTTTGTTTTGCTGGCTATTCTTTGATGAAAGTTTCCAAATATTAATGCATTGGGATTGATGCATGGTTTAAGCTTTATTAATGTTTCTTTTACAAATGTGGATGCCCTTGTATTGGGGGAATAGATCTTCAGAATTGTGATGCCATCTTGGTTGAATTTTCTTTTGAAGAGTATGAAGTGTCCTTCCTCATATCTTTTGATTAATTTTGGTTGAAAGTCTATTTTCTTAGATATTAAAATGGTGCACCAGTTTGTTTCTTGTGTCCATTTGCTTGGAAGATTTTTTTCCAGCCTTTAACTTGAGGTAACAGCTAGCATTGTGGCTGAGAAGTGTTTCTTGAAGGCAGCAGAATGCTGAGTCTTGTTTATGTATCCATTCTGTTAGTCTGTGTCTTTTTATTGGAGGGTTGAGACCATTGATGTTGAGAGATATTAATGACAATGACTATTAAGTCCATTGTCCATTGATTTTGGTGTTGGTTGTGGCAGAGTATTTGTGTGTTTGGTTATGTTTTGCTACAATGCAGTTACCTATTTTTTGTGTTATCCTGGTTGCAGTTAGTCACTTTGGGTTGGAGTTTTCATATCAAAGATATAGTACATTTTTAAATCTCTCTGTGTTGCCTTTTCTCTATGATTATGTGTTTGATGTTAAAATCTTCACATGCCAAATTTTCTCTTTTCTTCTGTTACTTTTTCTTTGGTGTATATGTGTCAATAATTGAGAAATCCAAGTCTGAAATTATATTTTACCTCTTAAAATTGATAAAATGTACATAATTATGTCTCTGTTAGATGCTTCAAAATGGTTAGGAATTATGTAATGTACAAATTGGGGTGGGTATAACTGTCTTCTTAAATGCTGTCATATTTTTTGGAGGAAACATATAAAAATCATTCCCTCTACTTCTTTTCACATCTATAATATATTATCATCATCTGTACTCTCTCTTCTATACCAAAGAATATCAAAACTAATTTCTCTTTTATCCCTTTTGTATGGTTCCTACTAGTGAAACTTCCTTTAGTTTGCTCCTCCTCTGGTCTCTCTAGCCTCTGGTAATGACAGTTCTGCTCTCAACTTTAATGACATAGTGTTTTACTCTGAACATGAGTGAAGTAATTCAGCCATTGTTTTCCTGTCTCTGACTTATTTAAGTTAGTTTAATGATCTTCAGACTCCTCTGTATTATCACACATGACACAATTTCATTCTACATGATGGATAACTTATGTTTTGTTTCATTCTCATAAACTATTCATCACCTTGCAAATATTAAAATTGGTTCCATTTCACCACTTCATATCTCTTATTAATAGTATAAGGATTAATAGTATAAGGATCATGAAGAGGAGATGTCATTCAGCATATTGGCTGTTGATTTTGCTGTGATTTTATGTGCCAGTGTTTTGAGAAACTTCTTTCCTCTTTTCTGTATAAGACAGGCTAATTAACATGCCAACACCCACTTTTCTCCATATCCTACCTTCACATGGTATCTTTAGTTGTTATATAACCATAATCACCGTTGCTCTAATGTTCTTGATGTGAATTTTGAATACATTAGTGATGTTAACTTTTTATAGCATTATTAATTGAAAATATTGTGATCTTCAGTATGCATTCATGAGACATTTGTCATAAATAAAAGCAAAGTTACTACCTGAAGCAATCTATACAAGCTTTGTACTATATTTTGAAATTATGTATTATAATGCCCCTTTTATTGTATTTTTTTTTTATCTTTCTAGCTATTCGAGCTATATCAAGATACTTGAAGCTATTCTAGACTTTTTAATTGTTCCATATAGAGTTTCAAGTAGATTTTTGATGTTCTGTGAAGAGCGTCATAGGTAGTTCTATAGGGAGTGTGCTTAATCCAGAAGTAGCTTTAGGTACTGCAGCATTTTAGCAGCATTACCTCTTCCAATCTGTAAACAGGAGATGCCATTTCATTTCTTAAGCAAACATTGGTGTTTTTACATTTTTAATTGTGGAGCGTGTTATCTCCTTAGAAAGTTTACTTCTGTAGCTAGTATGAATGTGATTGTTTTCTTGGTTTCTATTTCATATGATTTCCTACTGGCAAACAGTAACGTTACTGTTTCTGTATAGTAATTTTGTAACCCGAAAACGTCTATCATTATGTTTGTGAAATGAATTGCACTTTAAATTCTGAAACAGAGAACTTAAAAGCACACAGCAACATGCCATTGATTCCCTCACTATTCACACTTACCTTGTTTTGAAACAGGAGTTCGGTATACAGAACAGAGATTGCTCAGCCTCGCGCTGTGAGTTACTGTTTCCAAATGCACTTTTAGGCAACTCTACAGTAAAATTTTCACATAAAAATAAGTACAGTAAATTTGTTTAAGTGTTCAGAAGCATAGAAAAAGATTCGTGGCAATCTGCCACATTGGAAGCTGCAATAACTTAAAATTTAGGCCAAAAGGAAGCAGCCCGTAGAACTGAAAAAGTTTCAAATAACTATGATCACTTGAACATCTTGAGGTAATGATTATAGATGGAAAAGTGACTCTCTTGTATGACAAGTACATTGTTATATTCAACAAGAGTGTTCACTCAGTGGTTAAGAGCCTTCATTGTTCTTGCAGAGGACTTCTTGCAGGGGTTTGATTCCACGTACTTACATGAGAGCTGACAATTCCCATCCCAGGGGATCTGATGCTCCCTTCTGACTTCTGCAGGCAACAAGGATACACATGATGCACATACAAACATACAGGCAAACACTATTCACATAAAATAAATAAATCCAAGTATAAAGCTATAATACAGTCTTTGCTAGATTTTTACAACATAGGCCTATGTGGCAAGAAAAGATGTTTTTCATTATCGACTTTACTTTTAAGCTTAAAGAATTAGTGTGTGTTGTCCACTGGATGGGGAGGCCTGGTGGCACTCAGAGAAGGGATAGCAGGCTAACAAGAAGAGACTTGATACCCTATGAGCATAGACAGGGAGAGTAGGTCTCCCTCAGTCACAGTCTTAGGGGAGGGGAGTAAGGGAAAAATGGGAGGGAGGGAGGAATGGGAGGTTACAAAGGATGTGATAACAATTGAGATGTAATATGAATAAATTAATAAAATATATTTTAAAAAAGAATTAGTGTGTGTGTGGGATGAGATGGGGCAGGATTTTGTGTCAACTTTATTCCAGAAAGATGGTTTTCCCAGAAATCTTTGCTTCTTTGTGTCACACCAGAGCTAAATCCAAATTATGAGATTATGAGATATAGATCCTTTAAGCAAAAAACACCAATTGAACATTGGTGCAGTGTGGACCACTGGAGCCCTTTTGGTGAGGGGCTCTCTGCAGGCTTCTGGCGATGTCTTCTCTTGTCAGCCCCAAAACATGTGGTACTTACTGTTTGTGATTCATCATGTGGTCTGGGTGGGGGTACAGATGATTCCACATGATCCTGGAATCTGGCTTGAATAGTCTCATCCCTGTGTTAGAGCAAATCCTGCATAGCCTCAAGGATTTGTCATCAACATGCCTGAACAATAAGCTGAGACTCTTGAGAGTGTAACTCTGCAAATGGAGTTTTTATCTACTTGTTAGGGTCCATGGACCCTTACAAGGCTAGTTATGGTGTGGAGGACCCTGAGTATGCTGTCACCCAGTTAGCTCAGGTGACTGAAATCAGAGCTTGGCAAACTCTCTCCGGAGTTTTTCAGGAGCACGAATCCTTGAATGCCACAATGTGGATGCCATCACCCAGACTGAAGACTGCTGGGTTATCCAGGGCCACATTAGGAGATCAACACTATTCATGTGCTACCCCAAGTGAAAGAGTCGGTGGAAGCGGTCCAGACATCTAGAGTCTGGAGACACACTAGAGTCCACTATCAATGTGGCAGAGGGGGAAGAAACAGGCCCCAATTCTGGCATCCGAAGCAGGAAAAGCTGAACACATAAACCAGGCAGCAAGAGAAGCCAGTAAAGTTAGGGCCATGGTGGAGGTGAAGCAGTTCGAATCCTGACTCAACCTAACCCAACTCAATGGAGATGCTGCTTCACTGGCTGTAGCTGAGCAGCAAGTCAGCAAGTTCTCCAAACTTGCCAAGGATTCCAACACAGTCCTACTGCCTTCCAGTACCAGCGATGTCATGAGTATATGACTGAGGCCATGAGTCTACATGCAGCTCTCACTAAACCCCCATTTTCTTCTGGGAGCCCAGAACTCCAGAGAGAACAGCAGAGACTTCCAGGCTAGAGATGCAAGCCTTGAAGAACTGGGTGGAGTCAAGCCCAGTTAATGAAAGCTAAGCCAGGGAGACTGGGGTGTGGGAACAGTATTCTCAGACTTGGCTCTAGTATCTGTGCCAAAAAATTATTTTTCTATTTGAACTTAAGAATCATGCAATAAACTCAACAGTGCCAAATTGAATTTTAAAAGAAAGTAGAAAAAGAACACACATGGACTTAAAAAAATCACTTCTCATTGTGCGATATGGATTTAGAAAAGAAGATGAAAGCTGTGCAGGGACTATATAGTCCTGTCAGCTGCTCATTGCTGGCACCCTCTCAGCACATTAGCAATAAATAATATGTCAACATGCTTCTTTGGATGTTTAAGAAAAGAATTCTATGATAATTGTTATATAATTTCAGTATTGTCTTTGGCCTATGTGTGTGTGCAGAGTAGTACATGTTTGTGCTTGCACCTGTAGAGGCCAAAGACCAACACTGGGTGATTTCTTCTAGCACATTCCATCTTATATTTTTGTGGCAAGATCTCTCACCAGATGATTAGCTCACTCTTTTAGCAATACTGGTTTGCCATTGAGATCTAGCAGTCTGTCTGTTTCATACCACCCAGCATAGGGCTTAAAGAGCCACACGACCACATCTGGCTTTTACTTGTGTGCCTATCTGACTCGAGACTCTGATGTTTACATTGCACATACTTCATCAACAGGGCTCCTGTTTTCCTGCTCAATTAGACTTTTGGTGTGTTATAAGTTAACTAAATCCTTGCTTAGAATAAGGAAGGGGTTGCATTCAGTTTGCCAGAAAGATCTTTATTAGCAATTTGTTTGTTACACTCTGCACCAATGATTTGGATATGCCACATATCATTATAATAAAATAGAAAATGCCTAAAAGATACATCCTACTATGTTAGTCAGTGGTGAGATTTCTCTCTGATCTATCCCAAGTGCTCCCTGGAGACTCACTTAAGCTTTCTTCCTTCCAGTATTAATTGAGGTTTTTATTTAGGTAATTAATATTCTGGAGGTTAAAGCCTCCAGAAGTGATGGCAGTATCTCCTTCTACACTACTCTAGTTGGGAGTGACTAATAAAAGACATGCATTAGAAATGATCATAATGAGTGAGTTAACCCAGAAGCAGAAAGACTCAAATGGTATATACTCACTTATATCTGCATACTAGCCCAAGGGGTATGTCCCACAAAAGCCTTCACTTACCAGGAAACTGGGACAGAGGGGAGGACATCCTATTGGGACTCTAGATGAGAGAAGCATGGGAGAATGGCAAAGTAGAAGGATCCAGAGGGTCCTAGAAACCTACAAGTAGAACATTATGATGGGCAGATTTGGGCCCAGGGGTCCTGCTCAAACTAAGGCACCAGCCAAGGACAATAAAGGCGGTAAAATTTAAACCCCTACCCAGACCTAGCAATTGGTCAGAACATTTTCCACAGTTGAGTGGAGAGTGGGATATGACTTTCTCACATACTCTGGTGCCTCACATTTGACCATGTCCCCTGGAGGGGGAGACCTGGTGGCACTCAGAGGAAGGACAGCAGGTTACCAAGAAGAGACTTGATACCCTATGAGCATATACAGGGGGAGGTAATCCTCCTCAGGAACATTCATAGGGGAGGGGAATAAGGGGAAAATGGGAGGGAGGGAAGAATGGGAGGATACAAGGGATGGGATAACCATTGAGATGTAACAAGAATAAATTAATTAAAAAAATTTAAAAAAAGACATGCACATTATGCGCTCATTTTATATAAGGGGTGTTTTAGGAAAATTTAAATTTATTTTCAGCCTTCAAACACCTTACACTTTAATTTGTCAAATTTCGAGTTTAATAAAATTGGATGTATTCTGAAAAGAATTAATGAGATACAGAGAAGTTTACAAAAGAGTTGTCCTTATACTCTCTCTCCTGTTTCTATGGATTCTAAAGTATTGAGAATGCATTCTATTCTGAATTACCCAGTTCTTTGACAGTAGAAAGTATTGCACTTATTTTTTCTTTTATTGACATCCATCCTGCTTCCTGCCCCTGTCCTATGCAATGAGTTCCATCTTGTCCCACTTCCATTGTTCTCTTCAAGTCTTACCTCTTTTGGTGCAATAGCTGTGGAGTGATCCCACCCAGTTGTAGTCTAGTAGCAGTAAGCACGTTAGTAAGTGTTCAGTCAGTAAGTAATGGAAACAAGTTGTGATCAAGGCAGGAGGGGCCATGTTTCCAGAGCATTAACACTCAGAGGCAAGACACAGAAACATGTCATGTCAAAATGGGCAATTGAAATTTCATAATGGAAATTATTATCACAGAGGATAGTTTTAAAAGAAATAGATTTTGTAGTCAGTTTATTCACCTCTTATTAATCATGGAATCTAAAGACAGAGGTTTAATTCAGTTAAGTGAGCAGTTTATGGTAGAATACTAAAGTTGCCCTATGGCAATGAGATTCCAGCTGCTCATCATATCTCTCCTACAGTCCCTGCTTACAGGTGATTAGTGAAGCCAAGGTGGCTCCAGTTGGGTATTGTAGATGCTCAATGAATATCTTCCCATTTGTCCATCCACTACCCCATATTTTTGGATAAAGTGGAACATTCCTTTAGTTCCAAATCAATACTAAGTGATCTAAAAGACAGTAATTTGTCTTTGTTAAGCTTTTATAATTTAACCTACAGATAACAGATACATTTCTCACAATTTCATGCTCTCAAGGGATTATCAACTTATTTCAAATTGGCTCCTCAGCATGCATGAGACACGGAAGCAGGGTGTCACAAGGGCAAATCTTAAGGCTTTGCTATTTCTTGAACTTGCATTTGTAAAATTTGTGCTTGTGTGAATTAGCAAAGTGTTGCAATATATTATCTAATTATATGCATATCTCTATAAATTTTATATAAAACAAAGCATTACAGATAATATTAACCAAAATTCTTTCTGCGTTTTGTGTGTTACTCTGTTATATTAATGACATATTATGAAAGCAGGGATTTGAGGGCAATGTGTGAATGAATCACTGATTAATTTAAAATATCACTTTTAGTTTTAAAAATTATATCGAACAATACATACAAGAAATACTTATTATTTTCTTTGTGGTGGGGAGACCAACAACAATATTCAAGGAATTTTTATTTAAATAAATAAGAACTGCTTTGTCTTTAAAATTGACTACTCAGGGAAGCTTATTTTTCTCTCTTAAATGATATCACAGTTCTGGAAGTGATGTGACATTTAGTGTCCTTCTAGAAAACATTTCATTGTATTATTTGATCATTGTAGGCAGAAAAACGTTCCTATAACAATCTCCATCTCCTAACTCCTGAACTCGAAGAACAAGAACTTAATGAATGTAAGATGATTCATACAGGACAGCTTGTCTTAATTATATGTTCAGTCTACTTGTCATATTCTTTTAATGATATAGGGGGCAGGAAATTGAAAGAAAGATATGTGGTCAGAGGGCAGTATTGGAAATCACCCTGAAAATGACTGAACTGGCTTCTGCCAGTTTTTGCATACAGAATCACAATGGGTCAAAGACTCTTGTCACAGTCCTGAGGACAGAGGAAAAGAAATCTTCTCTGGAGCTTCCAGAAAGGAATGCAGTCCTGCTGACACTGTGACTTTAGCCTAGGGATATCTTTCCCTGTTTGCGTTCTTGAATTTTAAGATAAATTTAGACTGTTTAAGCCATTAAATTTGACATTTTACTCTACAGAAGTAATAGAAAGTTAATGTTCTAACTGGGAGAAGAACATCTTCATCACAAAGTCAACACTGGTTTTGCCTCCCTCAGTACCATCTTATTTTGGCACACTGTATCAGAAGATTTTGCATGATTCTTATGTGATTGCTAAGAGTCTTAGAACCTCCTCAGAGTGCACCTATCCGAAGAAACAACAAAATTAGTGAACTACTTTTTTAAATCAATTGCTTTTCAATTTGCTTAAAAGATATTTTTGGTTGGGAAGTTGGTAATAAGACCCTCAAGAGTTACTTTTTTTTCTTTTAGATTTAATGTGTAACTAGGCTTTTAAACAGTTTTGGAACTCTATTAAAAATGAACTTTTAGAGGTGTCTACATAATTCCATCAAACTAAAAATCTGTTATGTTAAATATTTCGAGATACAAATGGACCATCTGCTCTCATTTGGATACATGTCTTTTTTTTTATATAGAAGCACATACCTACAGTATTCATTTTTCATAACCTGACAAATTATTTTAACAGTTTCTCTAAAAGATGAGACCAACACAAGCCATAGATGTGAAGTATAAAATTTCGTAAAAGAAAATGAAAGTTAACACATAAAATTTATATGAAAAAATAAAATGTACACTGAATGAATCTCAACTGTGTGTATTGGGGACTAGTAACTAATGTACGTTACAAAAATATAAAATTAATGATATTTTGAAGCCTTTTTCATATGATAACTACTTAACAATCATTGATTCCTTAGGTATTATAAATGTTGCTAGTTATTACTAAAAAACCAAGATATGAAGTCTAAGATGATATTAGGATATGAAACCCAAGTCTGCTTTACTTGCAGTATGTACTTCACACAAAATCACACAGCTTTGTATTCAATGTTTATCAGCAAGAACATTTAAAAGTGTTCAAGATTGTAGGTAGATATCAGATGAGAAAGCACAGAGCCAAGAACGAGGCTGAGAATGACTGCTACATAGTCCCCAGAGGAGACGAAGCAGATACAATGTGCCTTCAGTCCTAATGAGGCCAGACAGTTTCCTAGAAGTGCCTATCATTGCCAAACTACAGACATCTTGCTCAATAGAGAAGAGACTACCTAAAAGGTAAAAAAGGAATGGTGATGCTTTAGCCTTGCTGCCCAGTACATCGGGAACTGCTCACATGTGGGTATTGATTTCTTTTTTTTTTTTTTACTTTTATTAATTTATTCATATTACATCTCGATTGTTAGCCCTTCCCCTGTTTCCTCCCATTCTTCCCTCCCTCCCATTTCTCTCCTTCTCCCCTCTCCTATGTGGTATATTTACACGATGGAATACTACTCAGCTATTAAAAACGAGGAATTCCCGAAATTTGTGGACAAATGGATTGATCTAGAAATTATCATAATGAGTGAGTTCACCCAGAAGCAAAAAGAGACAAATGGTATATACTCACTTATATCAAAACACTAGTCCAAGGGATACGTACCATGAAAATCTTTACTTACCAAGAAAGTGGGTCAGAGGAGAGAACATCCAATTGAGACTTTAGGCAAGAGTAGCATGGAAGAAAGGGGAAATAGTAGGACCCACAGGGTCCTGAAAACCTACAAGAAGAACTTTATGACAGGCAGATCTGGATCCTGGGGTCCTCCTCAAACTAAGGCACCAGCCAAGGGGAATATAGGCAGTAAGCTTCGAACCCCTACCAAGACCTAGCCCACGAACATGATACTCTCCACCGTTGAGTGGAGAGTGAGATCTGACTCTCACACGAACTCTGGTGCCCCTTTTCTGACCACGTCCCCTGGATGGGGAGACCTGGTGGCACTCAGAGGAAAGATAGCAAGTTACCAAGAAGAGACTCGGTATTCTAAGGGTATTGATTTCTTGAAATGCGGCCATATGCAATTATTGTGTCTGGAGACCCTAAAGTGCACAGGATATTTAAAGATAGTACCAAAAATATTATGAGTCTCATCATTTTATTTACTTAAGGGCATGCTATTATTATTATTTAAACATATTATTTGAAAAGAATATATCATCTGCTCCTTTCCCCTTCCCTACTCTCTTATTCCTTCTCTTCTCTTCTCTTCCTTCTCCTCTTCTCTCTTCCTCTCTTTCCCCTCCCTTCTTCTGCCCTGCTCTCTTCCCTCCCCTTCTCTACCATTCCTGTCTACACTTCTATGGAGTTCTTTACGAAAAGGAACCCTCAATTAAGCGATTGGCCTGTGGGCAAGCCTGGGCTTCATTTTCTTGATGAGTGGTTGATGTGGGAAGACCCCGCTCACTCTGACAATGCCTGCCCAGGGCTGGGGGTCCTAAGTGCATTAAGGAAGCAAGCTCAGTAAAGCATGCGGAACAAGCCAGAATGCAGCACTGCTTCCTGGCCTCGGCATTAATTCCTGCCCACAAATCCCTGGCTGGAGTTCCCATCTGGATGACAAACTATAATACGAAATAACCCATCCCTCCCAAGTTGGTTTTAGTCACGGTACAATATTAGAAACATAACTAAGACTATGTTTCAGCTTTTGTCTTGAGGACATGTTACATAGCATTTTAAATGACTTAGATATGTTAATTCATTTAAGTAGGGAGTAAATTATTACAAACAACTATTAAAAATAATTATTAAAACATTTTTACTCTTGTTAATGTTTTTCAGCTGGAAGATGACATTACATCATTTTATAATGTACAATATAATATTTTACGATACAGATACATGGTGAATGATAGACTTAAATAAACAATAAGAGCACTGTTTCACATAGTGAGACATATCATACAAGGCCTTTGACATCTTCCAAAAGCACATTGATATAGTCATTACAAACAGCAACCTTTCTGTGCATGGATCCTCTGAAACTTATTTTCCTTGCTTAACTGTAAAGATGCATCCTCAGATCAATATTTCTCTAGCTAATGAAAACAACCTGTTTACTGCTTTGACATCAATTTTCTAGTTCTATTTGGAATCTTTTCATCTTATGAATATGACAAGCAGAAAAATTTAAAACTAGAACTCTGGTCACCACAGAAGGGCTGACTCAGTTCTTAAGAACAAGACTAGAGTTCTTATCATCCATGTTTGACAGCTCACAACTACCTATAACTCTAGCTCCAACACACTGTATCATGAACACACACAGGCACACACACACACACACACACACACACACTCACACACTCACACACTCACATATATAAATAAAATATGGCTTACCAAAACACAAAATTGAATATTTTGTTCACTTTCTATTTGCACTGAGTGGGTTGTGATTAGAAAATGTGTGCAAAGAACTTAAATCCACACTAGGAAACATCAGCCTATTGAATACTCTTGTGTGCAAGATTAAGAAAAACATGTAGAGTTGCTATTTAAAGATGCCTTGGCACACTGTTCTTGGCATTTGGTCATGAGCCTAGCCTTTAATGGCTGAGCCGTGTCTCCATCTTGGCTCACTATTCTTTACAAAGCTAGATAATAACATAGTGTGTCACACTTTGTGTTGCTGCCAAATAATATTTTTAAGGACACATGGGCATTTAAGGAAGTGATAGGCATATTATTTTATCATTCATGATGTGTGTGGTGTAGAAGTTCCAAACCAGTTGTTTGAATATGCTTACCCAAATTCTTTTAAGTCTATATAATATAACTCTAAAAAAAAATCATTTTTCTCAACAGGGCTTTCACTTACATGAAAAATTGATACATCAAGCAACACTCAATCTCAGTAAGCAAGCAGATAAACAAAATGTGAACTGCTGTGAACTGGCCTTCGATATTTTTAGGCAAGAAAAAATATAAAATTTAATAATGCCTTGTATTATTCTGAGCATTTATTTAGAGGAAGGATACAATTTGGTACAAATTTTCAGCCATAGAAATTGACATGGGCTATATGATTTGAGGAACTTAAAATACTATTAGATATACCTATGAAGTGTAAACAACACTAAATCATATTATAGTGAGAGATAAATTTACTCATAGAACCTAGAACCTACTATAGCACATAAAGACACTTTGGAGCTAGACTGCCTGTGCTAGGCAATAGGAATTTCCTCTGTTTAGCACTTAGCCCTTCTGTGCCTCCAATTCCTGAATTATAACATGAACACAACACTAGTATCTACCTGGTAGAGCTGTTATATTATCTGCATATAAGAAATTGTTGACAATGTTCTTGAAGAGTACCTGTCACATAGCAAGTTATGTATTTTAAGATAAAAAACTGACTGATATGTAATTATAAACCTATAACATTGCATATAATATATATATAGTGAAACACTTGGCTCAATAATGGTATATTCATGCTGTGAAATAATTTCTATTCATTAAATTATGTGAGCTGTGATTATATATATATATATATATATATATATATATATATATATATATATATATATATATATATACACACACACACACACAATGAGGTCATATATCAACTGGATTTGCCATTGGGGTCTGCTTTGTGTATGCAGAGAAAATGACTAAACTGTGCAAATATGGTTCCATTTAAGTAAAATTTTGCTTAAAGAAAATTCTATTAGCTTTATTTTTTCCCAAATGATCCTGAAGTGTGCTTGGAATAAAACTGTGTTGTAATATAAAAGTCATAAGTATTAGTTTTCTTTCACAGAAAACAGATCCAACACATTGTTGGGACAGTAGATGTTGAAGTGTACTACTGTCTTCCGAGATTAGCAGCATCGCTAATTGATACAAGGCAGATCAGTTTCCTACAATCACCCCTTAACCTATTGCTACAGGAAAGAAAGCAAGCTGCTGCAGGTCAAGCCTGACTAGAGAGCACAGGTGGATGTACCGTCCCTAATTAGAGTCCTCTGGACATCATTTTCTTTAACACAAGGCTGAAGAAGTATCTGGGGCACTGTTTCATCAAGACCTGTACTTGGCATAGCATGTTGTTATACCTTATAAACAATAGATGTAAAATGTTTCAAATGCTGGAATTAGATTCAAGAATATAATTTCCCTTTTTTACAAAGGATGACTATATTATATCACAAAGAGAAAGGGTTGTATAACTCAGTTGTTTGTAGAGTTATAGTATTGAAAATATGTTAAAATTGTGTTCTAGTATAATGCTATACATATCCAAACTGCAAAGTGTTTATGTTTGCCAAAATGATGACTGAATATAGTATTTAACTTATATAATTTAATAAATTCTGAAATATAAGATGAGTTTAAAGAGACATGAAAATCACTTCAAGTATAATATTGCTAAACAATCACATGATGAATGGATTTTATGAGTTAAGGGGAAACGTCAAATATCGTGAAAACATTTCTAATGCCATCAGAGACACTGACTACTTTTGTATGGCGGTGGATTTTCTAAATACAAGTGCAAAAGAAAGGGGAAAACTTATGCATTATTAAAACCTCCACTGCATTTTAATTTATATATTTTTAATGCACACACACACACACACACACACACACACACACACACACATATAGAGAGAGAGACATATATTGGATTTTGCCTTAACTAAACTTTTGAGGGGGAGGTTGTTTTACTTAACTTTGTTTGTTTTTTATAAACAGAACATTATCAAAATGGACAAAACAAATAAAAATGATATGAAAAGACAAAATTTGGGATATATATTTAAAATAGTTAACGACAAGAAAGAATCATTAAAATTGTTGAGTAAAGAACATTCGTCGCGAGTTCTCTTTAAAGACTACTACACAGTAGACACGACCTATTTTTTCCCTTAACGTTTAGAATGCTGAGACTGGCCAGCAGTTGCCAGTTCACATCTCTGTTTAACCTGTTTAACGTCTTTCTCTGGAATAGAGTTAGTGAAAATAGTGAGGAATCAACATACTTATGGCTCACTCTTCATGCAGGTGCTCTAAGGATTTGGTATTTAGGTGGCCTAACTGATGCAACCCCTGGTGTAATGCTTGAAAATGTTCATTACTCAGGCATAGCAGCTCATCCTCTGGAGTGGTGTAATTATCAGAGTTCTCTAGCTCGCATCTTTTATGGGCTATCCTTCCTCATTATTGCTCTTGTAGCTGGCTTTTATTTTATTTTTGTCTATCCATCACTGGAAAACATAAGGAAGAGAACAGTTAGGTGAAGGACAAAGAAGGAGTCTTTATCTCACCTAATCAGAATAGTAACGTTTGATTCCCAAGTCTTTACAACACAGTAGTGGTTAAAATGTCTAAATGCATCTTCCAAAAATTTAATTCAAGTAAGATACAGACAGATTTCAACATGAAAGAAACCTATAATAGCTTATGCACTAGCAAGAACAAGTGATACATAACTCTAGTGTGATTAAAATTTCAGCCAAGTAATGGAAGAGAAAATTAATATAAAGACGGTCATAAGAGAAGCTAGAATATTTAAATTTACACGCAATAATATCTTCTTTTTAAAAAATTACTCATTAGATTGTAGAGCTTAATGAGACTTTGTTTCCTTTTGAATTAATCCCAATCTATCCACTCTTTAGAAATTAGTAGACTGTATCTGACATAGAAAAAAAGCCAAACTATGTTTGTGTATTTAGGTAAAGAAGATCAATATAGCAGTGGCATGTATTGGATTTCCATAATTAATGAGCAACAAAAATACAGAAGAATATTGCTAGAGTTGTGAACTCAGCACTCTCACACGGGAGATAATAGCTCTCTCACAGATACTCATATTTAAGATGGAATTGTTTAGAGAAATCAAAGAACTTTTCTAAAGACACAGACGAAATTGAACATTTTGTTTAATGAACTGTGAATAGCTTTTTACTTTATTATTTTCCTTTTATTTAAATAATTAGTGCTGTCAAGATAAAGGCATGGAAAGGAATAGACACTTAAAAATGTATCACGAAACCATGTTCTTATACACGGTTTATACATAAAGCTAGGAGTCAGAAGCTAGAGATATAATAATAATTTCTCAATGTATTTTGACAGTACTTTTTGTAAGCAAAAGTCAGAAAACTAACTTGAGCTCAAGCAAAAATGGAATGCATTGTCTTGTGTAATTGAAATTTTCCTAGTTACACACACAGATGGATCCTGAGACTTGGATAATGCCATGAGAATTTAGCCTCATTCTATCCCTGGATAGTGTGTGGGATTCATCCTCACACAGGCCCCAAAATACAGCTGATAAATATCAAGCCAGCAAAAAAGAGGATGCTCTTGGTCTCCTGAGATTCTAAAACAGCCTATAGTGAGCAGCACTGTCTCTGATGGCTTGTTCCTTCTTCTTGTCCTCTCTTGTTTTTTTAAATAGTCATCAAAAGCACAAGCATTGATTAGAAGCCATATGCCTGCCCTAAGTAACATCAGAGAGTTATTCACACAAGAAAATGAATGGATATCAGGCAGAAAAAAAATCCAATGTGTGTAGCAGAACTGGGCAAGCATATAAAGTGAAAATAAAATTGGAGCAATTAGGTGTTCAAAAAAAAGAGCAATATTTCTTCTGCTATGTCAGTATGGTGTGACTCAGCACAACTATCATTTATTTATTTAGAGACAGGTTCTAACACTGTAGCGCAGACCTGATGGAATTCACCATGTGGCTTTAACTAGCCTCAAAATTGTGGTAATCTCCTACCTCAGCTTCCCGAGTGTTGGTGACATAGGCATGAACTACTATGCTGAACTCTACACACCATTTCTGTAAATAAAGTTTTATTGAAACATAGCCAAGCCCATTCATGATTTTGTTTTTATCATTGGCTGTTTTTGTTTTGTTTTGTAGTACATCTGCAGTCAAAAGTAGTAACAGCAGAAAGACTGTGACCTTCAAGTCTACAATACTAACTGGGTCTTTCAAAAATAACAGCATGTTGAGCTGTGCAATAGAGATTTCAGGACAAAATAGTAGAAGTAAGTGGGTGCACTTTACAAAGTAATGGAATTCCAGAAAGCACCCACTTTTGGAGAAATTTTTCATTGTACTTCTCCAGGAAACACGTTTCTCTAATCCCCTCTCCAATAGTCTTAGAGATTTCTGTGGCTGCTTTTAGGGTTCTGCAGAGGGACGGTTTCCTGTACGTATTTGCCCTTTTTTTTTCAGTTCACCCTTTACCATCTTGAAATTTATCTCATATACTTTCTTTGTACATGCATATTACAATGTTGGCTTTTAAAATTTTTTCCAATAGTGCTTCATCATACATTCCTTGCTTTTGTAAATAAGTAGGGCATATAAGTCTTTGATTCTGACCTGTCCTTCCATGATAAGGTAGAATATATGCTCTCTTTCTGCGTTATCCTGCTTTTTTCCCAGTTAGGGAGCAATTTGTTATGACAGGACCTAATTGTTTTACCATCCTACCAAGAGATGTTCAGAACTCCCATTTCAGATATTTTGAGGTTGTTTTCTTAAAAGTGTAATCTTGCAACATGGCAGTTCTCTAGCTTCTGATCTTCATTAAACCATAGTCTAAAATTTGTTAGATGATGTCAATATTGGGGCTCATTTTTGAATCACTGCTGTACATTTTCTCCACCAAAAAGTACTTAAGAAGATGTCTTCAGAAGAATAGTTGACTAATTCTTCATCCTTTTCTTGGTATGTTTCTGAGGCTCCTAAGAGGTGGAGTCTGTCTTTCTGTAGAAAGAAACTTGTGACAATGGGTACTCAATACTACAATGAAGAATTGTTGAGGTGTTGTGAAATAAGTTTATACTTGATAGCCTGTGGGGTTCCATCTGTGGGAAGACAGGAGGGTTCTAGTGTAAATGTTTGTATGGATCTGAGAATGCCACCTAATAACAGGGAGACTAGATAGAGCAGGCTTGCCAGTTTGCTAATGCATAAGTAATATGACTTATAGCCTGAAAATATTATACTTAGAAGCATCAGGTAAAACAGTAAATGTTTTATTATTGTCTACAATTCTTAACCGAATGTAACCAACTCAATGGGATTTTTTGTTTTGCTTTAAAATTTTCTTTTTTTTTTTTTTTAAGTTACTGAAGTATACAGCTTTTTAAAAATTTATTCTTGTTACATCTCAATGGTTATCCCATCCCTTGTATCCTCCCATTCTTCCCTCCCTCCCATTTTCCCCTTATTCCCCTCCCCTATGACTGTTCCTGAGGGGGATTACCTCCCCCTGTATATGCTCATAGGGTATCAAGTCTCTTCTTGGTAAACTGTTGTCCTTCCTCTGAGTGCCACCAGATCTCCCCCTCCAGGGGACTGTAACTTTTTTGATTGTTTGTTTTGGTTTTTGTATTTTGTTTTGCTTTAGAAGGAGATAGAGAGAGAAAGAATGTGAGTTGAGTAGATGATGAGGTGGAGAAACTAGGGGAGGAGAAACACACTCAAAACATATTGTCAGAAAAGTGTTTTTTAAAATTCTATGAAAACAATGTTTCAAGAAAAGGAAGAAATATTTGAATAAAATATTTTAAAACTCAAAGAAAGAAAAAACAAAATTTAAAATTTTCTAGTAGCATCACTTGACATATCAAAAAAGCAGTAGGTCAGATACATTATAATTCATTTTACTTAATATGTCAAAGGTATTCTCAATTATTTAAATGTGTATAAACAAATATTTTAATTGTATACATAGTATTATTTATTTTCTTATTATTTCTTATCTGAGAATGTGCTTTACATTAATAGTACATCTTAAATTACATGAAAATTGTTCATTAAAATACTTAATCTTTTTAACTTTCATTAAAAAACTGTTGGAAATAAAAAAATATAACCTACATAAATTGTTTCTAAAAACATGAAGAATTTTCAGTAGCGAAGTCAATTCCCAGATTAAAAATAGTAATAATTACAATCAAAACTGAAACTTATGTTCTTCAGTGAGCATGGCCATGCTTAAGTGTGCCAGAACCCTGTGTGATGAGTTGTGTAGCTAAATGATATGAGTTAGTTTTACAGCTCAAATTGTCACAGAATATTAAAAGCTCATTATATGGTTGCAACTCATAGGAGAAAGGAGTGCTATAATTTCTCAATTATAGTTAAATTAGGGGATTGGAGCATGGTTGGTTGACATTTGGTATTTTGTGAACTCAGCATCTATTTTAGACCTCTTTTAACAACATTTTACCTCCTCATATTAGGTGGCACAAGTTGAACCACCATATTTTCTTCTTTTTGAAAATTAGAGTTACTGGGCCATCAGAACTTATCTCAAGACGACCAGCTCTTTTTTGTACATAGTGAATGCACAATAATCTCTTGTCATGATTGTTATGAGACCTCAATCTAAATGACCCTGAGTCTTTTGTTGGAGATGGAGGCAAGAGACTGGATTTTTAAGCCCAAGTCTCAAGAGTTTCCCCGAGGAAGAACACCTTGTCAAGAATATTCTGCCTGAACCATATTTGGGCATTTGAACCACCAAGAGTATAGAATAAATAAAATGTCATTATTTACCCAGCTGGTTCCTCACTTGTCCCCAGTGCTTGCAATGGTCAATTCACAGTAAATATTCAAGTAATAAATATCTCAAAGACACTTGATTAGAACATAAACACTGGGAGAAGCTAGCCAAGAACCTAATAAATATCCTGTGCCTGTAAAAAAAATACATAAAATAATTCAGTAAACAAGGTATGAATGTCAAGCAAGAATTAAAGACGTTCCTAATTGTTAGAGAATTTCAGGAACATGGCCAAAACTAGAGGTTCTCTCTCTCTCTCTCTCTCTCTCTCTCTCTCTCTCTCTCTCTCTCTCTCTCTCTCTCTCTGTCTCTCTCTCTGTCTCTGTCTCTCTCTCTCTGTGACTCTCTCTCTCTCTCTCTCTCTGTGACTCTCTCTCTCTCTCTCTCTCCCTCCCTCTCTCTCTCTCATGCACATATACATATAAACACATTAATTTTAAAAGCATTGAATGTTCATATCAATTTAAACAAAAGAAAACCAAATAACTTTTAACTGCTGATGTATTTAATGAGAGGTTTTTACTTAAAGAAAAATATTAGCTAAAAGAGTGCAAAGCACAAATGATTGTGGCTAAGTTTAAAGGATATGTCAACAGTGCTCTCAATTTCAAGGACTTCCTCTCAATTGGAAGGAAACAAGGAGGGACATAGATGTGGAGGCAGAAGAGAGAGAGATCTGAGACAGACAAATATTTTGTTGGTCTTCTAGTTTAGCCATTGAAAATCCCAAAAGCAGTGTTTGGGATAATTTGAGGTATATGTCATGATGACTTTAACTAATTTGGAGAGAGAATGGACAGGAAATTCTCTATTCTGCTTTAACTATGATAAGTGCTTTAAGTTCTATGATGAATGCATGTGTGGCAACATAATAGTTGAGGTGATCAAATAATATTCTGTTTTATATAATATATTTAAATGGGTAAGCATGGTCATACATAAAAATTAGATATGATTAAACATGATTATATATGTATATATTATATGTGAGTAAAATGTAGAAAGAAAAAATAATTACAAGTGAGTTGATAGATTATAATGAAGTTTATTTTTCAGCTGTAGAAATTTGAGAAACTGATCCCCAAAATTAAGAGAAACAAAAAAAAAAAATTGGAAATAAAATCTATTGCACAGCTTGAGGTTTTTGCTCTAACTTTACGTCAATCTAAAATTGAAATGTAATAATTTACCATACAGAGACTGACTTACTGTGCTACTCTCAAGAAATTGTTTAAAAAAATCTATTTCCTTCTAGGAAATTGGATAATTTCCTATATCCACATGCTAATCAATAATATTTATTTTAATGGAAGAAACATCTACTCACCTCTCTGAACCAAAATTGAGCATATTGTAATAGCAAACTGTACCCATTACAAATGGAGAGAAAGCTCATTTTTATGAAAAACTTAAAAAACAAACAAACAAACTACATGCCTTGGTAATATTTTTAATATGCACTGAGTATGTAGAAAAGTAAGCTATACTATAAAAATACTTATTTGTTTTATATTTCTAGTGCAAAAGAGCACTTTGATAGAAAGGATGATGCACTCAGATGCTTAGCAGCATTTATCATATGTCTTTGTGAGGCTTTTGTTGCTGTGAAGAGACACCATGAACACAACAACTTTTATAAGGAAAATTATTTAGTTGAGGGCTGTCTTACCATCCAGTAGTTTACAGGAAACACGGCAGCATGCGGTCATCCATTGTACTGGAGAAGGAGCTGAGAGTTCTACATCTGGGTCCGCAGGCAACAAGAGCTACTGGGCATAGCTTGAGCCTTTGAGACCTCAGTGCCCACCACCACAATGACACACTTCCTCCAAAAATGTCACACCTATCTCAAAAAGGTCACACATCATTATAGTGCCACTTCCTTTGGGCCAAGCTTTCAAACACATGAGTCTGTGCAGGTCATACTTGCTCATATCACCACGCCATACAAAACAGGACTGTTTACCAATTGTAAAAACAATCCCATTACCCATTGATTGGCAAAAAAAGGCTTTAAGAAGTAACACCACTCAGTCCTCAGTGTATGGGAGTACCTGGTTCCAAAGACACTCAGGTATTATCAGAAAAGCTGTATACACAGTTGAAAAACTAAAACTACATTTTAAAAACAATTTGATGAGAAAAAAAACACCTGTACATATTCGGTATTGTTAGAATATTTTTCCAAATAACCTAATGGTTAATTGAAGCAACATGTGCAAAATTCATGAATATCAAATGGTATCTGTGTTTAATTGTTTATAGAGTTCTTCAGTGATTCCATTTTAATTCAGTTGAATTTACTCTGGTGAGTATCACATGATCTCTAAGATGATCATGAGATTCTTAGCACGTGACATAAACAATAACACTTAAAGCTTCTTTTACAAAGTTAGACACAGATATTTAATGAACTATTAAAAATCAAGGACACTTGCTTTCTGTGTTATTTTTAAAAAACCCATCTTTTCATTATATCTACCAGGCTTTGATCTTTTCTGAATAGTATAAATCGTTTCTCTTTTTTTTACAGTCAGCCACAGTTGTTAAAAAACTTCACTAAACCGGAGAGCCAACAAATGATGTTTTCTTCTTTTATGACTGTTTTGTTCCAAGTTTAGAATATTTTCCTCAGTAATAGGCCATTAAATACTCCCTGAAACGTTCTGAGTGCACATTTCTGTGGGCAAAATATTCAGCTAGGTGGACCAACTAATGTTAATTAATGTGTTTCAACAAATGTTTGTGAGAACTCAGTGCAGCACAAAGATTTCTGTATATACCACCCTTAAGGCATCTGTTAGGAAAGATAGATATTTGTCAGTCATTGACGAGACACTGAAAAATGATGAAAAGGAAGCATTGAGGACACTGGCAGAAATTAGGGAAACAGTGTGGGTAGATTTCAAGCCAGTCTTCACTGAGTTGTCCTTTGAGCCTAATAAGAGAGTGACAGAGTGCAGTTAAGAAATTATAATGTGAAAGTGGGAGGGAGGGAGGAATGGGAGGATACAAGTGATGGGATAACAATTGAGTTGTAATCTGAATAAATTAATAAAATTTAAAAAAATAAAAACAAAAACAAAACAAAACAAAAAAGAAAGTTTAGCGTTCAGGGCCCAAATGGGTCTGCTCAAACTATTGCATTAACCAAGGACAATACAATAGTAAACATTGAACCACTCCTCTGATCTACCCAATGGACAGGACATTGTCCACTGTTATGTGGAGAGAGGGGACTGACTCTGACATGAACTCTGGTGCTCCATATTTGACCACCTCTCCTTGGTGGGGAGGCCTGGTGGCACTCAAAGAAAAAATAAGGAGGCTACCAAGATGAGACTTGACAGCCTATGACCATATAGTGGGGGAGGAAGTTCCCCTTGGTCATAGACCTAGGGAAGGGGAATAGGGTGAAGGCGGGAGGGAGGGAGGAATGAGAGGATAGAAGTGATGGGATAACAATTGAGTTGTAATCTGAATAAATTAAAAATAAATAAAATAAAATAAAATAAATTAAAAAAATAAAATAAACAAAAAAGAAAGTATACTGTTCCTTCAGCAAATCTTACCAGTGTGCACCACCACAACCAGCAACTCTACCAAGACATGGTAAGCAAGTCCTCAATAGTTCCTGTCTCATGAATAAGTCTGGCAGAGATAGTGACTGACTGTTCAGGCAGTAAACTGTCTCAATCACTTTTTCATTTTGGAAGCTGCTAACATGCACTACTGGTTCACTCAGGCACTTAAGTTTTATTCCTTCTCGAGTCTTTGATGGGGGGTTGAAGGCTAGATAGTTTAGTTTTTCAATCAAGTTTAGTTTGTTAGGGAATAATATCTTTTTAGATCAAGATAAATGATTTAAGTTAATAGAGGTAAGATATGATAGATACTGAATTTCATTCAGAAATCTAGACCCAACAAGATAGGAAAGATGTTTACTTCCAACTTGACAAATACAAATAGCCAAATCACTATGACTGTAACATTTATATAAGTCACGATTGTCTCATGGTTCTCCCTGCTGTATATAGTTTGCTTTATTCAAGTGTAATAAAATAAACCTGTATGTAAAAAAAAATAAAATAAACTCACAAGCTTGGCGCAAGTTAAAAAACAAAACAAAAGAAAGTCTAGGGACTTGGTCATACCAGCAGCCTTTACATAGGAAACTTGGTAATACCATTCACTTGGGAGGTGCTTTACGTGGGAGATGAAGTTCTTGTTCCTGAATAATAATGCTAAAAACGTTCTATATAGTATGAGAGAGTAGTGTCTTTGTCGTTTTCATGGTCCATGGGGCTGACCATGCCCAAAATACCTAAAGTTAAACAAAGGAGGAGTGGAATGCGAGGGGAGAAAGGAAGAGAGCTAAGGGTCGAGCCACAGAATTTGAAGACCCAGTGCAAAATTAAAATATGGTGCTTCATGTGCAGAAATGATTAAAGCTTTCCAGACATCAGTAAGGAAACAATAACCTGAGCAATGGCACTGTCAGAGGGGCTCTGTGTGACTTGACAGGTCTAACACACATGTAGTTGGATCTGGTAAGCAGCCATTGTCTTGGAAATGCTCACAAAAAATATGTATTGCTGCTGCAGTTGTTTTGGTTTAAGGTGCGGTTTTCAATTATGTCCTACCTTCAATACACTGGCTTTACAATGCCTTCGTGAGGAGGGGTTCTATTTACTACTGCTTGCGAGCAGAGCTCCTAGGGCAATCCAAGGTTTGGCATGCTCTCTCTTGGGCCATGAAAAATACATGCACTGAAATTTTTATAATCTAGTAGTAGGAGGGGGTAAGGTAGGAAGAGACAGAAAATAAGAGAGATAGATTGAGGGAAGACAGAACAGAAAACGTAAGTGGATTTATTGATTCTCCTTGAGTTAGCCTGAGTAACTTCTGTGTCCTTCCCTCCTTTTCTGAAGCTGGAGATACTATGGGATAAGTTAACTAATTTCCAATTACTCTGACAATTACAAACTAGGGAACAATTAAAGAAACAGAAAGAATTTGGGGTAAAATTAAAGCTAAATAAGTGTCAATGTGAGTCAGGTTCAGGCAAACCTACCTGTCAGATTACTTATGTGAACACATGTAGTTAAGACTATGTGTAACATTAACTTCATTTAATTTCCACTAAGACTGAATGTAGACATAAGAAATCCAAAGCATGATGATTGAATATCTTTTTTTTTTTTTTTTTTTTTTTTTTTTTTTTTTTTTTTTAAGTAGTAAGGCTAATGTATTAGGTAGCCAATACCAAACTCATAGTTTTTGCAAAAACAAATTTTAGGAAGTAAAACTAAATATGTTAAGGAGTTTTTCATTTATTCCTTATTTGTTCATTTGTCTATCATTGGAGTTATTGGGGCCTGGTAGATAGCCCTTTTTTTATGCTTTGGTCAATCTGTGTCTTGGATTCTTTCCTTCCATGGTATCTCCTCACAGAGAGTGGCAGATATCTCCAATACCAACCATAGTACTCAGATACTTTAAAGTTTCTGTTCACAGTGCATTTCCTTTTGATCCGTTGACTAGAGACAATTTCAGGTTTAACCTGATTTAGTTGACTGTGGCCCTTGGTACAGAATGGTCTTCATAGCATCAGAAAAGCCTAGCGAGTGGCTAGCTATGCAGAGCTCCTGCCTGATGAGTAAGATTGGCAAATAATGAGAAGAATTTAAATGGAGGGAAACATACAGTTAGGTTTCTAAAGATATTTCTGCTCCACCTAGTTGACTATCAGATATACATTTATAAATATAGATCTGCATTAAGTAATAGTTATGAAATTTCAGGCAAGCATGAGAGCATGCCTAAAATAGAAATGAAAGCACGTTTTTTGGTAAAGTTGCATGACTAATAACGTCTTATTTTATTATAAGACAGAGAGCACAGCCTCATGGTTTTTCAATAGTTTCACATAATTATGATTTCTTATTCATTTTGAGACTAACGAGTATAATTCTTTAGTAAAAAAATGAAATGTTTTTACCATTATAGAATATGATGAGTCACTTATCAAGACCTAAAAAAAAAAACTGACAGATAATATTTCCTGTCACCTGAATGTATCCATTTCTCAAAAAAAATTGGTAGCATAAAATGAAAGTTGCACTGCCCAGAGAAAATTTTAATGTTCACATTTTTCAATGACCTGTCACGTGTGGGAGTATGTTCCAGAGACATGCCCACCAAGACACCTGTTTTCCCCAGTTCCACAGTGGTCATGGCCTGTTCCTTGTAAAGAGCCATTGTTCTGAGAGTAGGCATCTTAGTAGTTCGAACACCTCACTGAATCATTAAAATATAGCTTATCACACTTTTAGATCCAGGCTTGATTCTTATTCAGAGTCTGATTAGTGGATCACACACTGTAATGTGTCCCTGTTTAGTCCTAGCCTGGTTCCATTACAGAATAAGCAGTCTCTTCAAATACGTGACCACCCTGTATCTAAAATTCATCTATAGTCTAGGCCAAAACAAAGAACGAAACAAAACAAAAAGATTTCGGTTTCGATCTACAACTCTGTTATTCACCGGGGGAGTGACTTTGAGCAACTTTCTTAATCCTTACAGTATTTTTTTAAAATATTGATCTGATTTTCATAAGAATGAGGCCATATGGCATAATATGTTATTTTGAAACTGTTTCATTATTGGAAAGAAACAAGCTACAGAGAGGCATTATTCTGTAACGATATTTAACCTTTCTCAGATTTGTTGTATGTTCAATATATTTGAGTTAAAGATTGTGGGGTTTGGATTCATCCTGTGGATCAAACCTGATCAGTTCTTTGTAGTCTGCTCTCTTCACTCACTCCAGTTTTAATGATCGATTTTAACAGTATCTCCCCTTAGCCAATTGCTTATTTTATGTGGCATTTCTGTATGAGACTCACTGCCTTGGTCAGGTATGCTTATTAAATCCCTGTATTATTGTAATCCCATGTCAGCCCTCTCTGATTCCATCCTCACACAGTCCTATTGGGCACTTTTATATAGCAGATATCTTCTCATTTGAAATCTTTGGAAACAGAGCCATGATTCACACAGAAAATCCTCAGACATGAGTATCGCATGTAAAACTTTTAATGATCAGATCCTCATTTTTTTCCCAGTCTCATGCTCTATCCTTTTATTGACAGCCAGTAGTCTCAAAAGTCAGCTCTTCTCTATGTCTGTTTGCATTTGAAAAACCAGTCCCACTATTAAAAAACTATTTAAAATATTTTTGAGAAACTATTCTGTTAAGAAGCTGCACCCTACTTTTCCACTGGCTCTTACTGATACCTTGATTTGTAATTGTCCTTTGTGATCTCCCTGTGTCTCTCAATACATTTTATTCTTGTTGATGCACGTATGGTAGTGTTAAAAGATGACAATTATAGCAGCTGCAATCATAATGGCATGAAATAGAGATGTAGTTCAGTGTTAGAACATTTTATCTAAAGTCCAGGAGGCTCATGGTTGCGTCGCCAGCACCATCTAAATACATAAGATGAATAACTGCAAAGGAGACTAAAAAGCACTAAGCCACAATGCTTTCCAAACAATAGGCGTAGGGGCTCTCTGTTGTCTGCCTCTAGATCCCTGTCTCCTAGCTTGGATGCCTTGTCTGCCCTCGGTGGAAGGGGATGTGCTTAGTCGGCTGCCACTTGAGGTGCCTGGGTGGTTTGGTACCCCTTATGGGCCTCTCCTTCTCTGAGAAGAGGAAAGAGGGAAACAAGAGTGAGACTTGGAGGAGAGGAGTGAGGAGGGCTGTGGTCAAACAGTAAAATGATTTAATAATAATAATAAGAATAAGAATAATAAGAATAATAATTTTTAACTTATATTTTTAAATGTATGCACTTTACATCCTGATTGAAGCCCTCTCCTATTTACCTCCTCCCACCCTCTTTCCCCTAACCTCCTCCCTTTCTCTTGAGAAAAGGTGAGCTCCACCCCAACCCATCCTCATCCATTGAGGCCAGGCAAGGCAGCCCTCCGTTAGGGAGAAGTGGTCAAAAGGAGGCAACAGAGTCCATGCCATCGATAGCATCCTCTCATCTTACTAGGAGACCCCCGTGAATATCGGTTACATATGTGTAGGGGACTAGGTCCAGTCCATGCATGGTCTTTGCTTGGTACTTTCGTCTCTGTAAGACCCGTGCATTTTGATTAGTTGACTCTGTTTGTCATCTTGCATCATTCTTGTCCCTTCTGAGTCTTTCTCTCTCTCCCTCTCCCACTCTTCCACCCGACTCCCCAAGCTCTGCCTAACACTTAGCAGTAAGTTTCAGTACCTGATTCCATCAGCACCTCCTCGGTGGGGCCTTTCAGAGGATGATTATGCTACGTTTCTGTCTGTGAACAAAGCACAGTACCTTTAATGGTATCAGTGGTTGGCTCTCTCCCATGGAGTGGGTCCCAGGTTGGGCCATGTATCAGTTGGGCATTCCCTCAGTCTCCACTCCATCCTTATCTCTGCTCATCCTGCAGGGAGTAGAATGGTGTTGTCCTCCTCCCAACACTATATGTTCTGCCTGACAAGAAGGTGGCCTGCTCAGTCTCCTTGGCCCCTGCTGCCAGCTCCCAGGATGGCCAGTCAGAGATATCCCCATATCCTCCCTGTAGACTACCTTGTAGCACATCTCTAGCTTGTGTCAGTGACCAACACCCCACCCTTGGTTACCTTTTCTCTCCAAGCCCTGTCCTCGCCACTCCCCAGGGCTGGAGAAACATCCCAGCCATGAAAGGCTAGGATTACAATTAAAACAACAGCAACAACAACAACAACAACAACAGAATAATAATAATAATTAATTTTAAAGCAGAGCCTTGGCATGGTGGCATGCTCCTGAAATCCCAGCCCTTAGGGAAGCAGAGGCAGGCCACTCTCTGTAAGTTCGATGTTAGCCTGGTCTACATAGTGAATCCAGGACAGCAAGGACTACCCAGAGAAATCCTGTCTAAAAAAAAGGCAGAAGAGCAGGAGAACTGTTTGTCCTTTTCTACTTCCTTATGTAAGTGAGCACTAGGAGGAGGTATTATTAATGGATAATCCTTCTTACTCTCTAGTATTCAAAACTATGAGGGATGGATACATATTCTTCATAAATTCGCTAGTACTAGTTTTGTTATAGCTACTCATTTTCTTCATCTTGTCCAAATCGCCCACCTTCACTTTGTTTATAGCAATGAGTATCCTGTGTATTGTAATTACCTACCTCACTAGTCACAGTTTCCATTTGGTTGTGCATACAATGAATTAGAAAACCTTGCCATGGCTTTCATAATAGCCTCAGACTTCTCCTTCAAGCACGACTCAGAAGATTTATTTTCACAAGTGATTCAAACAAATGACACGATTGAGCACTTTCATTACCTAGGAGCCTACTTGCCTTTCAGCATGCATATTTAACATAAAATAAGAAATAACCTGGGGGTAAAAAAAATCGAGGATGAAATAGGAGGACAAAAAGAAGAAAGGATATTCTGGGGCAGTCAAAAAAAATAAAAAAAAAAAAAAAAGAGGACTGGGAAACAGGGATAAATTATCTGAACGAAATGTCTGCAAATTCCTTACCAGGGAAAGGGATCGTGAAAAGGTGTAGTCAAATACCATTTCAATCAGGAGATGCCGAAGGGATCAAAAAGAAATCACAGAATGAAGGCCTAAGTGAGCTACACTATCGCTGCCAGCCACTTAGAACTAATAGGGAAAAAAAAAAACAGATTTCTTTTACAAGAGCTGAAATATGATTACAATGGTATAATTATTATCAAGAGGGCAGGTTGATTAAATAGAAAAGGGGTTTCATGAATTGGGAATCAACAAAGACTGATGGTGTCATACCACATTCCCCATTTTTATCTTTGCTAACATTGTTTTCCACTTTCACAGTGTTCTATTTTTCTCACATCCAGGAGGCTTTTGGTCACAGGTGTAACTTTTCTAATTTATTGGGCAATAAAGAATACAATTCATTTTTAAAAAATTGATCCATGTTGCTCATAAATGTCACAGCATTTACAGCTACATTCTGAAGGAATAAGCTGAATTGTGGATCAGCAGTTATGATTGGCTAGTGATGCTGGTCAGTATTATTGCTCATTCTGTGATGTAATTTTGCACATGATAGATAGTTTAGTTTATATAGCACAAACATGTTACCATTTATAATTTGGACATATCTGAAATATATATGGCCAATTTAATATATTCTGTCAGGAAAGGCCCCAAACACAATGTCTAATTGTGACATCATGCTAAAGATTAAAGATAAGGGCTGGCAGTTGTCACTTGCTTACTTCACATCAATGTGTGTGTTAGTGTGTATGTGTGTGTGTGTACCCACACATGTGTTTGTGTCTGTGATTCTTTTTGATTCTCACATCTCACATCGCATTATAATAATTTATCTTAAGAGGAATCTAGGGGCTAGAGAGATGGCTCAGAGGTTAAGAGCACTAACTGCTCTTTCAGAGGACCCAAGTTCAATTCCCAGCACCCGCATGATAGCTCACAACTGTCTATAACTCCTGTTTCAGGGAATCGGACCCCTTACACAGATGTACATGCAGTCAAAACACCAATGTACATAAAATAAAAATAAATAAATTTAAAAAAAGAGAAATCTAACATGAGGGAAATGCCCCAGCATAAAGGAAGTAGCCATGAATTTCAGCTGTTAGCTGCCACGCTATATTAGAAAACTTAGAGGCAATGAATTGAGTAACCTGTTGTGTTTGTGTTAGTCCAGAACGACACCCACTCTAGCTGTGAGGGGTGCACACCAATGTGCCGAGAAAGGCACCAACTGTTTTGGCTACAAATTGGTTTTTATTACAGAAAGTCATAGGCTTCAGGGCTTCCCTCTCAGTTCTAGAAACATCTGATCTCGTGGGGTGAGATGCTGTGACAAAAACTCATTTGACCATTACTCTTACTAGGATATTGAAAGGTCCCTTCTCAGTCTTAGTACAAATGAAAGATTTACAAAGTTAGACTTTCAATGAAAATTAGCATTATTTCTTATATAATTGTAAAAAGTTATATTACAATTACAACTTATAGTCAAATGATTTTATGTTTTCAGATTTGGAGATAGGCAGATAAAAGTTAAAATCTTCTCATCCCAAATCAGCATAACATTTTACTACACACACACGCACACACACACACACACACACACACACACACACACACACACACACACAGCATGTGGGCACATGTGCACAAGCATATTGGCCAAACTGTTAATTGTGGTATTTAGAATCTTTTTAAAAACAATATTTTTATGCATTCTTTGAGAATTTCATACAATGAAGTTCGAACATATCATCCCTTTCTCAACTCTTATCATAACCACCTTTTTTTACCTTTCCATCCCTCCGCATCTACATTTTTGTTTTCTTCTTCCCCCTCCCCCACACACCATTGAGTCTAACTCCTTTCACCTAGCTTGCCTTGCATGTAGGTCCTCCTTGGTATGTGGTCCTTCTACTAGGGTTCACATCATTAAAGAAAACTGTCTCTTTCCCTGCAGCCGCCAAAATTCAATAATTCCTGCTAGGTTAGGACTTCATGTACCCACTCCCTCCCTGTGTTCTGTGGATTTTTCTGCCTTGATCCTGTCAAGGACTTTAAAAATTAATATCTATTGAGAAAAAAAATAATTTTAGGAAGACAAATGGAAAAGAACACTTCAAACAAAAGATAAAGAAAGCCTTGAAATGCAGATATTAACCATACAGTACAAGATAACCCTACTACATTCCACAGACCTAAAGAAGATTAGTAACCAGGAGGACCCCAGGAAAGATCCTTAATTCTCTTTCGGAAGGGCAAATAGAATAAGACACCTGGAGAGGTCGAAGAAAAGATAGGACCTAACCATAGCGGTCCTCTGAAAAACCTCTATCCAACAGGGAATTGAAGCAGATGCTGAGACTCATGGCCAAACTTTGGACACAATGCAAGGAGACTTATGGAAGAGTTGGGGGAAATAGGAGCTTCACAAGGAGACCAACAGAGCTAACAAATCTAGGTCCTGCAGAGACCATGAATGGAGACGACCTAGACACCCTGCTCAGATGTAGGGGATAGGCAGCCCAGTCTACATGTGGGTCCACTAATATGGCAAGAAGGAGCAACCTCTGACATGGACTCTGTTGCCCATTCCCTGATCACTCCCTTTTGGTGAGAGGACCTTGCCAGGCAATAGAGGAAGAGCATACAGTTAATCCTGATGAGACTTGATAGGCTAGGGTCAGATGAAAGGAAAGGAGGGCTTTCTTTTTTTAAGGAATAGAGGAAGGGCAAGGGGAGCAGAGAGAGAGAGAGAGAGAGAGAGAGAGAGAGAGAGAGGATGGGATGGGTGGAGACAAGGGAGGGAGCTACAATCAGGATGTAAAGTGAATAAATTAAAAAAATTAAAAATCCATGGCTTTTGTGGTGTCATTAAAAATGATGGTGTCTCAGGATGACGAAGACATCTTAAATCCAATGGTTTTGTTCTTTATCCCAAGCATATGAGTCACTCAATAAATTAATGCAAAATTAATTCAGAGGTATAAATCTCAGTAAAAGAAGACATCCATACACTGGAACACTCAGTGAATCAGGAAAAATTCACTATCATTTCTGTTTTTCCTCCCAGAAGGTCACTTGTGTAAGTGAATTCAAATCCAATGTCAAGTAGCACTTGCCTGTGTTCTTCTGAAGTACCATACATTTCTTGTCCTTTGTAAGTTATTGGCCTTCTCTCAATTCTATAAACATCGAGATGCAAAAAAAAAAAAAAAAAAAAAAAAAAAAATGCTATGTACTTGGTGTTTTTTATTTTTCTGTATTAAGTCTATCGTCACTCATGAATTCTGTATGTATGTATGTATGTATGTGTGTAAGGCCATGTGTTTGGAGGTACTCTTGCATGTGTGTTAGCATACATGAAGTGCATGTGTGTTAGCATACATGAGGAAAGAGAGGTCAAGTTCAATTGTTCATCTCCATGTTCATGTGTCTGTGTGAATTCAGTGCATTTGCCTATCTCCACCCCACTGGAAGTAAGAGAACCATTATGAACCAAGAGCTTCACAACTGAGCCATCTCCCCAGTATACGATTCTAAAGTAAAATCTGAAGATAATGTGATTGGTGGTTTCGGGACATTTTTAAATTATGCTCTAGTAGAAATATACTACTATATTATTTATGGATACTAATTTTATATTCAATTATTAATATTTCTTATGGCCTTGTTTAATTAATGATAAGTGCTTCAAGCTTAAAAGCAACACAATGAGAAATATTTTGCATAAAAGGTTTTTATGCTACAAAACCATCTTCCTTTATTTATTCCTTTCTGACACAGAAATTTATCCTTCAGTTGGAGACAAAACTTTTATAGTATTTGGACTTTTAATTTCTTATCTGTTTTTTAAAAACAACAAAATTTGCTTTATCATTGTAAGTAAGTGTTCTAGGGCTGCTTTCTACAAATAATTTTTTCCAGGGAAAGGATAAAAGCCTTTGCTTTTATTTTTTACTAGGAAACTATTAATTCTTTATTTTTGCCTAATATATGTTTATTTTACATGCCAAAATATACTATTTAGTGATATTCAAATATATATCCATCTATCCATTCACCCACCCATACATACATACATACATACATACATACATACATACAATTTAGGAATGTATGTTTATATATTAGGGTAGCCAGGATATTCCACTCCCCGCCTATTATGAGATATTAGGAAACTTCCAGATCTCTCCACATCTGCAATGTGCTGAAGATGGAGCTCTTTGCACCCATCACAGCCTTTTAAGACACAGTGACATTATTTAGTCAAGTTGTGATTTTTTCCTTCAGGTTCTTTCATGAAATCAGAAACAAATGCCTATAATGCTAATTCTAGTGAGGGCCTTGGAGAAGTCTACTAGTTATGATATTGGCAATCTTCTTTGTACATGCGAGCTAGAAGATGCTTTCTGTTCCAGTACTGAAGGTACGAGCTTGAGCTTGGGAAATTTAGCATTGCAAGCCAAAATTCTATAGTTAGAACTTCATACTGAAACTCCCAAAATATTTTTCACCCGAGTTAAGAAACCAACTGCTGCAATAGTCAGTTCTCTTTACTCGCTTTAAAAACATCTGCTACAAGGTTTCTCATCCTGTCCACGTGCCTGGATGCCTGGACCTTTCCACATATTGAATCAAGGGCACACTATTGAATTTTCTAATGGCATATATAATTTCTTATATTATAGAATAAGTTCACTGTTCGTGTTATGAATGTATATGGAATGCATAAAATCGTAGCACCTATATGCAAATTGATATAACTATTTAAGGTAACTTTTTAAAAACTCTTCTCTGTAAAACTGTTTCAAAGACAATCAGAAAGAACATAAAAGTGAGTAAACAGTAGACAAGCAGTTATAATAAGGGTTGAAACACTTATTCCTGTCTGTGCTTCATAAAATTCTAAACTAGTAGCCTTGAATCATGTATAGTTCATTTCTTTCAACTCCATGGTGTACTACCTCTAGGAAAAACGATGTAGATAAGTTGACCGTGCATTCTCACAAGACTGTGGGATTCTCTAAGGGAGCCCTAATAATTTAAATGCTAAAGACAAATTAGAGGCCACATTAAAAATAAAACAGAAACAAATAGAGAATTTTATTAACAGTTTATCTCACTATTGTCTATCTTTTTTTTAATTTGCATCCTCACTACACAATATTTTTTTTTACCTTGTCCATTAAAAGTAGACAAAAAAAGATAGCTAACTAGGAAAAATATACCATGAATAAGAATGGTAGTTTTTCAGTTTCCCTTCTAGTAATAAATATGACTGATTGTGTATTAAATGCATACCTTTCATTTACCTAACACATACCATGCATACACTGAAAGCTGAAATTACTCTATTTTTAGTATAATAATTACATGAATTAATTCTATTTCTGCTCTTTCAAAAATGGTCTTTCTTACTTGGAAGAATACACTCACACAGTAATGGTATAGATTTTACTAGTTTAAACATTGAGAAGAACCTGTTGCGCCTTTACTGCTTGATGTACTTGCATATTTAAGCGATGTGAGGAGTCCAGCCCATCAGACAACCATCTTGACAGTTCAGTGTGCACTGTAGCGTGACTACCCTTGTCCATCTTAAAACTGTGTGCCCGTTTATTGCTGTCTGAGCAAAGAAGAATGCATATCTCCGCATTTGCGAATTCCAACTGTTCTGGGCCAATTTTGGAAGCCATCCTTTTCTTTATTCATTAGAAAAATGGCAACTAGTTATTCCAGGAGAAACTGGTAACGCTATGAGGCTGTTGGTTTATCAGCTTGATGTACTTGGCACATATTTCACATTATTTGAGACTGGATTATGATTTGAGGGCTAGTGCTGAAGTTCAGTATATAAAATACTTCTCTGGAAATTACACCTTATTTTCTATTGTATTGTTTATTTATCTAGGTTTATTGATGTTTAGAGTAGATATATTTATATCTGCTTTACATCTACTTAATCATCTATAAGACATGATAGCTTGGTGGCAGATAAATGAAGTTTCTTTTGGAAATCTGTGTATTCTATTTTAAAATTATAACATACTTTTATGTACAATCTCCCCTAATATTTCATAATATTGTTTGTTCTATTGTAAAATGGACTTCTCTTATTATTCAACAAAGTTATGAATAGAAGTTAAGGGCATGAGAAACAGGATTAATAATCTTTTACTTTTTTATATTTTATTAATTTATTCATATTACATCTCAATTGTTATCCCATCTCTTGTATCCTCCTCCCCCTGTATATGCTCATAGGGTATCAAGTCTCTTCTTGGTAGCCTGCTATCCTTCCTCTGAGTGCCACCAGGTCTCCCTAATCTTTTATTTTTTAAATGAAAATATAATTACTCATTTTCCTTTCTTCTTCCCTTTTCTCCTTTTAATTTCCACCATGAATGCCTCCCATACACACACTTGTTCTCTCAAATTGATGGGCTTTTTTTTAATGTGTGTGTATCATTGTGTGTTTGTATATATATAAACACATGTATAATTTTATATATGAGCACAGATATGATGTGTCAGATACACAAAAATATACAAACTCAAGCTGCTGAGTCTGCTTATCATTGCTTACATCTATATAATGTCAAGGGTGCCCACTTAGTATTGAATAAGCTATTAGGAGGTTCATCACTGGGGAAGACAAGTTCTTCTCAGCATCTCTTACTTGTCTGGTCATTCTTTATGTAGTGGCAGGGACCCTGAAATCCACCCCTCCATGCTATCATGCCCATTGGTTGTGTCATCATTCATGGACTGCTTAGGCAGCTGTGTTGTTGAGGTATCATGAGTGATGCTTCCCTGTCACGTCTAAGAGCCACAATCCAATAGTCCAATAGCACATTTCCTGGTCCTCTGGTTCTTACCGTTCTTTGGCCTCCTCTTCCATGATGTTCCCTGCACATTAGGAGCATGGATTGTGCAGTTGATGTGTCTCCTGGCACTAAGCTCCCTATGATTAGTTTTGCCCATCATTTTTCCAGTTGTGACTTTCCCTAACGCTCTCTGTCTGTTGAAAAGTGAGGCTTCTTTGGGGAAGGGTGGTAGGTACCCTTATCTATGGACATAAGGGTAAGTATTTGGACTGCATTTAGGAATTATGGTTGTTTATGGTAGGTTCTCTTGTAATATTGTAGACCTCACAAAGTCTAAGTAGTTGGCTATGTGTTCGGTCCAGGCATGAGTCATTTCCTGTTGAGAAAGCCTTAAGTTGTGGGGAGAAAGAAGGGAAGTCAATACATAAGGAGATGAAAGGAGGAGGGAACATGACACAAAGGGTGTTTGAAATACCAATAAGGAAACCTGTTTTTTCTCACCTAAAATTACATGTAAAGCATAACTGTGTGTGTGTGTGTGTGTGTGTGTGTGTGTGTGTGTGTGTGTGTGTGTGTGTTTGAATAAAATTATGCTACTTGGGCTGACAGGGTTTCTCTGAGTAGCCTTGGCTATCTTGCACTCTCTTTTGTAGACCAGGCTGGCCCTGAACTCACAGAGTTCCACCTCCCTCTGTTTCACTGAGTGCTGGGATTACAGGCATGTGCCACAAGACCTGGCTTCATGTCACCAGCATTTAGGAAACAAAATGTTGACAAGCAATTTTCCTTATGCTTTTTTTTTTTTTTGCAATTATTACGCAGAAGAAACATTAGAATAGGCATCCTGAGTATGACATCATTAAATGGTAATGATGATTCAAGTGAGGGATAGAGTCAGTCCTGGTGGCTTTCATTCACTGATGGTTCTGTGTCAAAGAACTATGACCCCCTGTCCCTCTCGCCAAATAAACAACTAGTTTGAAAGTTCCTGAGGAGAATTTTGAGCATTAATAAGAAACAGCATGTATCTGCTGCTCTGTCTTTTCATAAATGAAATATGTCACAGATTCAGTGAAAGAAGAAGTCATAACTCACCAGCCATTGCTGGCATCTCACTTTCCTTGGGCACCGCATGTCTTTTACTGGTGGGTTGATATAAGATATTTTACTTGAATAAAAGTTTAGTGCTGTTTGAGGTGAAGAAAATTTCACGTTCTGCACCAAACCACGGGCATGAGAGAGAGATAGTGGTGAGAACTTTTTGTGTCTGCAGTACCGTTCATAATATGTATACAGACCCAAGATAAATCAGACTCATCTATGCTCTTCAGATATATTGAATTCAGGTTTTAACAACCAAAATCACGCAAAATGTACTTTTGTGTGTATTATGTTATTCAGTCTAGACATGCAAAGACTCATTCCTTAAAGGTACGAGTTTTTTTCTCCTTTGGTAATAGAATCACATCTTTCTAGAGAAAGTATCAGAATAAAAAAAGAGAGTGGTTAGTGGGCACATAGCTTGTATCTCTATGGTCTGTCACATGTAATAAAACTTTGGTTTGCTTTCACCTTATAGCACAGCTTTAAGAAACAAGTTCTATGTCTTGCACTTATAACCCTACAGAAGAGGATTACTAAGAAAGGGTGTATTTATTATTTAATTGACTATGACATGTGTCTACAGTTATGTTTCAGAAAATGCTTCCGGTTATCCTGAAATCTTGCGCATTCATGGATTTATCACTCTAATGGAGCAAAAGGAAATGTAACTTATAAGACCATGATGAAGTATTATTGAGTGTAAATTCAATACTGGAAACAGGAAATTTTTGAGAAATATCCGTTTATTCACTTCACAAATGATGCAGGTAAACTCCATCTATACCTCCGCATCATAGACTCATATAAAGCTTAGTTGGAATAGCATTTCCCTCTCAGTCTTGCCAGTGAACAAAAAGATATTTAAAAAGAAATAAAAATGTGAATCTCTCCTCTAGAATTCTTAGCCATGAATGTTTCCTCCTTGGGTGGTGGAACCACAGTATCCATTAACTATATGGTTCTTGCATTTTCTGTGAAGTTACACTGGGAAGGTTTGTTTCAGGATGAAACTTATGTCAGCACAAAACTCTCTCATGAGTGGTAGGGATGAAATGTACAATTATAACTGTTCTTGTAGAAGAAGAATTAAATCCTATTAACTAGAAAATAAAACAACATTAAATACACAGAAAGTGGTCATTCAGAAAAGTTTAGAGATCAAATGTGAAGCATTGTCTCATGTTAATATTATTAAATAAACTATGTGGACTAATATCTACATTCATCTCCTTAAAATATGAACCAAGGGCTAGAGGGGTCACTCAGCTAGTACGTGACTCTGTTCTTAAGCTACTATAAGCATAAAAAACAAGTTGGGATTCCCTATAACCCTCATATACAGGAGTTGCAGTGCTGTTCATCTATATTCTCAACGCTAGGGGCGCTGCTGGGCAGAGACAGGAAAACCACAAAGTTCGTTGTTCAGCCAGCAAAACCTAAGGGTAGTGCTTTGTCAGTGAGGGAAGCTGTCTCAAATTAATTTGGAGTGTGACAGACACTAGACCTTTGGACTTCAAATGTGTATTATGCATGCCAGCACATGAATGGGCACATGAATATAGGCACACACAAACGTGTACACATGTATATAGTGCAGCACACATAAATAAATAAATAAATAATTAATTAAAAACAATGAATTTGAAAATATGGCAAGTGCATAAGCACATTTATATATTTCCCTGTTATATTAGAGATAAAAGAAGTTGGATTTCTGGATACAGAAAGCACAGTAATTGGGCTTGAATTAAATTTTATTTGTTTATTTTTTTAGTATTTGTTGATGTATATGGAGTCACACGTGCCATGGCAAGGAAGCAGCATAGAAAGGAGATTAAAAGTCTCCATTTTTGCTCTCTGGCTGATCAGTGCTAGAGTTTGGCTAGGGGTGGGTAGAGCAGAGTGGGAAGAATCTAGTAAAAATTCATGTTACTTTAATTTTGAAAACCAAATTGTTTTCCGAATTATCCCAGTCCAGTTGAATGGAGGAACGTTACACAGTGAAATGACTCTGGATAGCATGAAGTGCATACAATTCTTCATCAGTGTCCATGAGTGATGACTCCAGGCCAGCCCCATAGAATGAAATCCACAAATTCTCATGTCCTTTTGATGCTATAAATCACTTCCCTATTGCTCTGGTACCAGAAACAAGATTGTTGCTATGTAAACAGCATTGTATTCTATTGTTCTGATGACAAAAAAAAAACCTCCCTGACATGTTCAGTACAAATGAAACATTTCTATGAATACTTTCAATGTGGAGTTGATTGAAGCAACAGAATCCAGAGAAACAACGGTATAGCTGTATTGCATACATAAAAATTACTAACAGAGTAGGTTTTAAATGGCTCAACCACTTAAAAAGATAAATATATAAAGCTTCACTAAGGCCACATGTATCATCAAAATAACATGCCAGTGGTACCTCGGCAAGTGAAAACCCATTTGAGATGTAGGAAGTCTACCTGAATGTGAATCTAGTCTGTGCATAGAAAAAGGTAGTATAACAGTTAAAGAAGTTAATGATGAAAAATACATTATTTTAGCTTTTATTTAATTAAACTGTCCAAATGTGAAACACAGAGAATACTATAATAAAAATAAAAAGAAGTCAGTATAATGTTAGCTACAATGATTTCTACAAACAATGAGTGATTTGGCACTACAGAAAACAAAAGAGAGAAAATTCTGAAAAACATCCACATTTGAATATGTATAATGAAAGGACAATGTGCTAGAGACAATGGTATCTCTACAGTAACTAGAGAGAAAACATCGATGACTGGCAAGGGGATTAATTCTAGATTTATATGTAATATTTTTAAAGGCTTTCATTTATCAATAGATTAAAATATTCATTATATTTGTCTACTTTCGATGCACTGTGCATTTTGTACTCAGTGCATCCATACTGTTGTAGAAACAATACCATCTCCATTACTTTACTTATTTTTAAACAACTTTTATTAATTAATAAGCAATAGATGCTCACATTTCCTTTACACAACCCCTGGCATCAACCTGGGATTATTGTTATGTGTGCACATTGCTGTGTGTGTGTGTGTGTGTGTGTGTGTGTGTGTGTGTGTGTGTGTGTGTGACGTAGGTACACATGTGCCTATTTGCTTCAAGGTTTCCTTTTTGTATCACAGGTGGAAACCAGACGTAGACATCAGAGTGTCTGTTTGGCCTCCTCCCACTTCTTTGAATCAGAATATCTTGTGATACTCCAGGTGGCCATTCCAGGGGTGGGTGCTTAGCAAGTTCCCTAGATCTGCATGGATCTGTCCTCTGTGCTGAGATTACAGATATGTGCATTATCCTGGTTTACTCATGCGATATAGCAATTTGGACTCAAATCCTCATGCTTCATGCAAGAGCTTTACACTCCAAGCCACCTCCCATGCCACATTTCACATTGTAACTCTGAAATTTGGGCTATTGTAAATACCTCATAAGGTAAGGTTATGCATCGGTGAGGGGGCAGTCATATAATTTAATCTTAATCAACGTGTCCTCAAGATTCACCCATGTTCCAGCGGTGAGATTTTATTTTCTGCATGGTTTCTACATACCACATTTGATCATTCAACAGTTGGGCCTTTGGCGTGCTTTCTTTTTTTAAATACATTTATTTTATTACCCATGTATAAAACAAACTACATACATCAGGGAATGCGATAATCATGAGTTGTATAAATGTTACATTCATAATTGTTTGGCTATTTGTATTTGTCCAGCTTGAAGTAGACGTCTTTCCTGTATTGTTGGGTCTAATTTTCTGAATGGAATTCCATATCTATCCTGCTTTCAATTGTCCATTACTGTGAGTAATGTAATTATGAGAACAAGTGCCATTATATTTTTAATGTATTGATGACGTTACCAGACGTAGTATTTCCTAGTAACATTTTTAGAGAGATCATTTTTGAACCTTCATTTTCAATTTGAGAGATTTAAATTTGCTAACCTTGTTGTTCTGGCTAAACCTTCCAGTGCTACTTTAAATAAAATTCTCAATGATAGGCATCATTCCATAATTACTGATCTTGGAAGAATCCTAATCTATTACCATTGAATTTAAGGGGTGCCTTAGTTCTTTCATAAGTAGGTATTTTTCTTAAATTTGCTCTTTCAGCTTCTTTCTTTCTTTCTTTCTTTCTTTCTTTCTTTCTTTCTTCCTGGTTTGATGGCTTATTCTGTTTTTCATTTATTTTATCATCTTTTTGCTTTTATTAAATAAGTTCTTTACTCATACAATATATCCTGATTACTCTTTTCCTTCCATTTACTTCTCCTAGCGCCCTAATACAGATCCACTCTTCCTCTGTCTCTCATTAAACAGAACAGGTTTTGGGAGAATACAACATAAAATATAACAAGATAAAACAATAACCATTACATCAGTGTTAGGCAAAGCAAACTGAGCCTGTCTCCTACAAGCAGCATAAGCAGCCATTTTCTTTTTTCCCCTACTTTATTGAAAATAAATTATCTGTTGAGGCTTGCTTTGTGACCTACTATGTGATCAAAGCGACAGTCTACAGACTGGAAAAAGATCTTCACCAACCCTACATCTGACAAAGGTCTAATATCCAAAATACATAAAGAACTCAAGAAATTAAACACCACCAAACCAAATAACCTAATTGAGAAATGGGGCTCAGAACTAAACAGAGAATTCTCAACAGAGGAATATCGAACGGCTGAGAAACACTTTGAGAAATGCTCAACATCTTTAGTCATCAGAGAAATGCAAATCAAAACCACACTGATATTCCATCTTTCACCCATCAGAATGGCTAAGATAAAAAAACTCAAGTGATGCGAGGATGTGTAGAGAGAGGAACATTACTTCATTACTGGTGGGAATGCAAACTAGTACAGCCACTTTGGAAATCCATCTGGCTTTATCTCAGAAAACTGGGAATAAGGCTTCCTCAAGACCCAGCTATTCCACTCCTTGGAATATACCCAGAAGATGCATCAGCACACTACACAGACATATGCTCAACCATGTTCATAATGGCCTTATTCATAATATCCAAAACCTGAAAAATGTCCCTCAGTAGAAGAATGGATAAAGAAATTTTGGTACATTTACACTATGAAATACTACTCAGCTATTAAAAGCAAGGAATTCCCAGAATGTGTGGACAAATGGATTGAACTAGAAATGATCATAAGGAGTGAGTTAACCCAGAAGCAGAAAGACTCAAATGATATTTAATCATTTATAACTCAACACTAGCACAAGAGACATGTCCCATGAAAGTCTTCACCTACCAGGAAAGTGAGATAGATGTGAGGACATCCTTTTGGGACTCTAGGTGAGAAGGAGAATGGGGAAATAGAAGAATCCAGAGGATCTTAGGCAAGTATAACATCATGACAGGCAGATCTGGGCCAAGGGGTTCTGCTCAAACTATGGCACCAACCAAGGACAATATGTGCAGTAAACATCAAACTCCTACCCAGATCTAGCCAATGGACAGGACATTCTCCACATTAACTCTGGTGGTCCCATATTTTACCATATCCTCTTGATGGAGAGGCCTGGTGGCACTCAGAGAAAGGATAGCAGGCTACCTAGAAGAGACTTTATACCCTATGGTCATAGGGGAGGGGTATAGGGTGAAAGTGGGAGGGAGGGAGGAATAGGAGGATAGAAGGAATGGGATAACAATTGAGATATAATATGAATGAATTAATAAATAAAAATTTAAAAAGTAGCAATAAAGAAAATAGATTATATTTCATACAATATGTTTTCACTTCTGTTTTCCCACCCTCAACTTCTCCAATATCCTCCTTACTTCCCCTCCTCTCTGAATTTACACATTTGCTCAATCTTGTTAGAAAACAGACATCTAAAGAATAATAAGATATATTGAAAACAAATCAAATAAAATAGGACAAAACAAACATAAGAAAATGAGCCAAAGAAAAGCAGAAACATATGAATGTTGAGAAACCTACACACACACACACACACACACACACACACACTGATCTACTTCCCTATGCCCAATAAATGACCTGATAAGATATGAGACAAAGACCCCCAAAGATACCATTAGCTTATTTTGTATTGAGACTCTACAAGCAGTAAAGATCTAATTTTGAGTGTCTATGCCTTATTTTCTGACTCTCAAAGTGCAAATAAATAAATAAATAAATAAAACTTAGAAGGGTAGATACAAGTAATGATTCTTTAAATGCACAGAAGCACTTCATCCAAAGTAAAAAGGATCTGATGTATTAGACCAATGCTCACCACATTGTATCATGACTGTTTTATCATTAAAAGCAGGAAGTTGTGTTCAGAACAGAGATATGTAGGACGTGGACACAGGGTTATCTTAGGGTACCCTTGTGCCTATAGGCCATGTGTAGGCATGTGTGTGGTGAGAGGTGAGGAAGAATAATTTGGTAGTGTACCAAGAGCTGAAGTTGACTCCTACAAATCACAGACCATCAGTAGACTACAAAGTTTCAAACACACCAGACTTCTACTCCTCTCATTAGTGTAGCTCTTGTCTAAGTGTAAAGAGTTTCCTTAGGCTCCATCACTCCACTGTCACCTGATTATTCTTCTTTAAAACCATAGTGGGTTTCTTTTTTCTCTCTTTTATATCCATTACAAATATTTGAAAAAATGTAAAGTTCTACTTTGGCTAATAGCTCCATCCAGGGTTTGCTCGCTCCTCTCTCTGGGATGTGAGGGGTATAAGAATGCCACAGAAAAATGATGGAAAGACATACCAAATGGAACTTCTTTTTAAAAAAAAATCATTTTATTGTTTCTTTTTTTAACATATACATTTATAATATTACACATGAGTAGGACAAACTGCATATACAGCAGGAAGAACCATGTGACAATCAGGAGTTATATAAATGTTACATTCATAGTGATTTGGCTGTTTGTATTTGTCAAGCTTGAAGTAAACATCTGTCCAACCTTGTTGGGTCTAAATTTCTGAATAAAAGTCATTATCTATCAGATCTCATCTCCATTAACTTAAATCATTTATCTTGATCTAAAAAGATCTAATCCCTAACCAACTAAGTTGGTTTATAAAACTAAACTATCTGGTCTTCAACTGCATCAGAGACTTGAGGAATAAAACTTAAATGCCTGAGTGAACCAGAAGGGCAGGTTAGCAGCTTCCAAACTGTAAAAATGACTGAGACAGTTAACTGCATGAACAGTCACCCAACACCCTCTACTCATGACTTTTCTTCAGAGCCACACTTCTAGTCACCCAGGTCTTCCAAATAACTCCAATGTCAACAGTTACAGGAAATCCTTTTACCCTACTCAGTTTTAAGCCCAGCCACCTCGAAACCACCATGGCTTATCAGCACCCTGTATGCCCAACTCATTCTTAAAGGCCTCACAGGCATACCAGGGATCGATTTTACTAATCTCTTAAAGGCTTCTCTGAAACAAACTGAAAGATTATCACACTAACTTTTTAATGCATCTGTGTACTACATGACTGCCTGTGCCTGTGAAGGCCAAAAAAGAGTGTCAGGTCCTCGGAAAATGGAATTCCAGATAGTTTAATCAACAGTATGGGTTCTGGAACTCGAAACACTCCTCTTCTGGAAAAGCAGCCAACGATCTTAACTCCTGAGCCAACTCTTAAAACAGCCATTAAAATTTTTAATGAGGAATAATTGTAAACAGAAAACACTGAAGCGTATTTTTAAGATTATTATACTTATACCTTATAATTATACGTTGTGCATTTACCATTCAGTGCTAAATGCAAAATAAAGAGATTGTTAGAACAAAAGAAATTGAAACAACTCAACAGTAACAAATACAAATACTAGAAAAATTCTAAATGTGTATTTTTGGAATAGAGAAGATAATCAGGTAAATGGTGATGAATAATAGTAAAAAATCAAAATAGTTACATGGAAATTCAACAGTAATGATAATGTAATGTCAAAATAAAATGCACAATATTTTTACATTAAAATGTTTAAAATCTAAACTTTTTAATGAGATTACGTTGTCTATAGGTCGATGGCTATAGGGAGAGATTACAAGCACATAGTAATATTTTGAAAAATAAGAAAGATAATGATTAATTCAATACTTTTAGTAAGATATAAGTTTTGATATTTTTATTTAGTTAAATGTCACCTCAATATATTATAACACTTATTTGTATAATCAAATTATGTTATTTAAATATATAAATACATGTATTTAATATCAAAACACCAAATATATAATTATTATATATTATATACATATATATTTCTGACTGTATATTCATTCACAAACAAGGCAGTGAATTGACTAAGGATATTGAGAATTTTTAAATTCTCAATTTTTAAAAAAGCATAGCAAAAGTCAAACAAATTAAATATATGAGGTAAGGAGAAATATTAAACTCTAGCATTTATTCATTTCAATGAGTGTGAATAAACTCTGCTTCAAAGACCAACATCATTAGGTGAAGTAACAAAATAAAATTTTTGTAGATGATACATCAAAATTATACATACTGAATGTTGGAAGTATAAGAATCAAAAAGAAGAATCAACAAACACCAAATGAATCAATTGTTTTAAAGTTGCACAAATTACATGGATAGAACTAAGAAACGTTGCTAGAAATTGAGTGTTGTTAGGTTCTAAAATGATTTAATAATTTCTGCAAATATTTAAGTTATGTTATGTGAACATAATGACCAGATTTCACAAATATAAGCCAAATAACATTCACTTAATAAAAAACACGATTTTCTCCTAAATGTTTTCATTGTCTCTCCCACATGACTGTATGTATCTCATTTAAGTTACTTTTAACATCTCTTTGAACATTTATACTTTGCTTTATGTTATGATCTAGTTCTAAATATTTGATTGTTGTATTTTATGTAATTTTATTTATTTATTTTTACTATTTGAAAACAATTAACAATTACTCATGAACAAATATCAGCAACAGGGCTAAAGAGCACTGGCTGATCTTCCAGAGGACCCAGGTTCATTTCCTAGCATTCTAGGTGGTTCAAAACCATCTGCAACTCCAGGTGTAATGCAGTTTGACACCATCTTCTGATTTCTATGGGTACAAGTCCTGTTCATATTATTCAGACATATATGTATGCCAAAATCATACACATGAATTATATGTATACACACATATAATGAAGTTGGAGCCAAGCCAAAACAAAGATTCCTGGGTTTAAAATATTTTTCTTAAAAAAAAACTTTCAGCAAGTCAGATTCATACAGAATGTTGCAATTGCAATTATGTATTAACTTATCATTTCTTTTTTCCCATTAATTTATTTTTCATTTACAGCCTGTTTGCTGCCCCCTCCCTTCTCTCTTCTCAATCCTACCCTCACACTCCTTTCCCCCATTCTGGCTAACAACCCACCTTGGCACATCAAGTAGCAGCAAGGACTAAGTGTGTTGTGTTCCACTGAGGCCAGACAACGTAGCCCAGTTATGGGAAAGATATCCAAAGATAGACAACAGAGTCAGAGACAGCCCCAATTATTAGGGGAGCCACATGATAACTAAGCTGCACATCTGTTACATATTGTGTAGGGGGACCCAGGTCCAGCCCATGCAAGCCTTTTGGTTGTTAGTTCAATCTCTGTGAGCCCCCATAGGCCTGGGTTAGTTTACTCTGTAGGTCTTATTGTGATGTTTTTTGATCCCCTCGGACGTCTCTACCCTTCCTCCCATTCTTCAACAAGACTCCCTGAGCTCAACCTAATGTTTGGCTTTGCATCTCTCCATCTATCTCCATCAGAACCTGGATGAAGCCTCTCAGAAGGCAGTTAAGCTAGTGTTCATTCTGCAAGCATGGCAGAGGATCATTAATAGGACCGGTTGCCCGCACGTGTATTCAATTAATATATTCGAAATAGAAAATGTTCTAAAACACTCTTAAAATAATTCCTTCAATCAGTGTACTTTATCTAATAAATATAAAGAGATTCAGTTCATCAGAAAATGGCTTAGAGGCAACTTTTTAAAAAAATATTAATTATAGTAAATTCCTTTAATTAAGTGCTTGATACCGTTGATCTCACAGATAAACTGAAATAAGTGAAGGGGTGGGTCTCCTCTTAGAATGGATCTTGAAGAGGAGTATCATGGTCTGCAACAGGAAGCAAACAACGAGCAACTGTGGAGAGAGTAGTTGTGAGGCAAAAGTGTAACACCACTTCCAGCCAGTCAATTCTGAGTTTAATCATCTGAGTCTCAGCCTCTCCCGTAGAGACATGATAATTCCATGATTTTTCTGGTTTGCTCTAGTCCTTAACTGGTAGAATTTTCCAGCTTTCACAGTGACAAGAGTTTTGAGTTCACTCATGTATGACATTTTAAAGAACTTATGTATGTTATGACCATCTAAGTGTAGCGGAGAGTTCAGACAATTATCTCAATCATTGAAAGCTTAACGGCTCATCAGGTTAACAAAGAATATATATATATATATATATATATATATATATATATATATATATATATATATATATATGTGTGTGTGTGTGTGTGTGTGTGTGTGTGTGTGTGTGTGTGTGTGTGTGTGTGTATGTGTGAATATATATAAGATAACATATTTTTAAGCTCATCATCATGCATCATGTAAAACCAGAGGGTAAATTAAAAATCTAAAAATTGTCCAGAAAACAGAACATCACCATCATGCTTCCTCTTACATGCTAGTAACCACTAATGTAAAATATAAAATAAAAATATATTTATATTTTCAACTATGTTTTAGAAATATCAGAAGTAATGAGATTAGCATAATAGTTTTTAAATTTAATCGGTTCTTGGGATTCATTCCTCCTAAAGATTCAGTAAGCATAAATGTCTATTAAATTAGAAGGGAATTTTAAAGTTTATTGTCTTTAGGACACTGCAAAAGTTTATATACCACAGTGTTTCATTTGAGGGACTTTGGGAAAATTTTATTTCATGTATTTTAAATATTTCATATTATAGAATAAAAAGCTATTGGAAAAGATTAAGTGATGACAATTTATCTTCAGAATGTTTTGGAAGGAAGATTAATGTTCTTTCCTGTGAAGGCAAATTGCAGCCATAATTTTACTAAGGTGAATATTACTAAATTTAAGAAATGTTTTAGGTTACATTTCTGTACACCTGAACTGATGCTAAGAATTCCCAATAGGCCAGAGTAGGCTTCCTTTTACACAAATTCATTAATATGATATTAAATAGCTAAATTCACTGATGAAACAATAAAGTAAGTTGGGAATAAAGATCAAGCAGATATGGCAACATCTCAGGAGCCAAGCAGCTGAGCCATCACCATGATGGGTGGATTTATGAATGGAGCTGCTGCTCTTGTGCCTGTTGTCCACTTTCTGAGCATTTCAGCTGACACGTCAGCTCTGAATTCCCACCGCATTCACACCTGGGCCAGCCATGTCTTTCTTGATTTTAGCTGACTAAATGGCAATTTCCCTGTATTCTCTATCTAAACTTTAACACACAGACCTGCTCTAAGTATTACATTGACAATTAATTGTGATCTCAAAGTCATAAGACTACAGGTGTCTTGCTTCTGGCCCTGAGTCTAATTTAATTAGTCCTCGTATGGCTTAGATATTGTGGGTATTAGAAACTAACTCATGGAGTTGTAACAGGAAATGTGCGAGGAATTCTATCTGACTCGTATAGTTACCATTTAGTTTACTATTTTAAGTGGTCTTCTCATTAGATATTATTTAAATTGCAAAGAGGAGCAAATTAGAATTTTGGAAAGACTTGATGACTAGGATAACATTAATACTATATAGTACAATGGAGCCACAGGACTCTATCCAAGATTTACTAACCAATGGCTTATTCCTAGGAGTACTAAAGCAAGGTTATGTCTGTATTGTGTGTACGAGACAAACGGCAAAAATCACTTGGTGGTCTCTCTTTATTCCTCTATCAAAATATTGTTAAATTTAATATCTTCATAAAAAGAAAATATCACACATATACATGTGGAGACAGGAGCGGGGTGTTTGCCTCTGCTCCATCGCAAGTTTGAGCCTGAGTGAATGAGATCTTGAGTCACAGTACACATGTACACACTCAAAGATAAAAGGGAATTCTACTATGTCTCACTTGATTTCTGTTGTACATTTGCACACTTACAGGTATGAAACACATTTGAGTCCTACACTAAAAATAACACCTTGATGGCTGGAGAGATGCTGAGCATTACTATCACTCAGTGTTCTTGTAGAGAAGCTCAGTTTGGTCCCCAGCACTCGCATCAAGTGACTATTAGTCCCTATAGTCCCAACTCCAGGGCCATCAGATGCCTCTGGCCTCTGAGGGCTCCTGCATTAATGTGCACATAACCTAAACAACAATAAACATGATAAAAGCAAATATTTTTTTTTTAATCTCACCTCTTTAGGACTAATTCAAATAGCATTATGTCAGGAATGGACAGCTACAAAGATGTTTCTTCTAAGAGTTGCTAAAATTATATTTTTCTTTCAAAGTATGTTCATTTAAATATTTCAATATGGTATTTGAAAATTACTTTAAAATACAGGCCCCTTCCTCCTCATTCTGTCTCCCAGGCTTTTTAGATTTTTGGCTTATACTGATGTATTCTGTTATACAAAGCTGACAAAACTGAAATGGTGAATGGCATAATAATACTTACCTATCCTATGAAAATGTAGAAACACTAAACAGAAGGTGTGTTTAATAGCTAAGGACACATTTTGTAGAAAGCCATTTGGCGTTACTTACTACAACAAATGAAAGTTAACTAACTAGATATATGCATGAACTAAGACCAACCATTAAGCCTTCAGACTCTATAAAAGAATATTTCTAAGGAAATCATTCATAATGGCAGAACTGAAAATAAACAAATGCCCATAAGATGTGGAAAGGATACACTAAGTGACATAATCTCTGGGAACCCATGGGACATAGCACAATCTAGATGAATTTCAAACACATAATTCTGAGTGAAAGAAAGACAAAAAACACACCTCACAGTATGAAACCCAGTGAATGACAGAATGAGGGCATCACAGCGCAAGTTGGAGTGTTGCAAATGATTTGTATTGAATATGGAGATTCTGAGGGCACATTTCCATGTAAACAGAACTGTGCCCTCACAGTTTGTATATTTTATTGTATGCATATTATAACTTAACCAAACTGTAGTGGCCATGAATGTGTATGTGTTTGTTAACTTACAAGTGTTTTGAAAGAACACGTTCTCTGGGTGAGGAAAAACTTGGGGCACAGTAGCTATTTGTATGATAAAATACACAAACACGTGGCCTCAAAGTATGTTGCTCTAATACTCTGGAGGTTTAGTCTCATACGAGTGAGGGCCTAGGAAATGGGATTTTGCTTTTTTTTTTTTTTTTTTTTCTGATAATGGTTTATCTAATGCGAAAGAATAAAATTGATACATAGAATAAACACTTTCTGATATTTCAAAATAATCGATAATCACTATTTTTAACATAAAGAGGGAAAATCAAGGTATTCATAGATTTTTGTGATATGGCGATAAGGACAAGAGAGCTTAAAAGCTAACATAACTCTCAAGTATTTTCCCCACACTTAAGACATGATGATTTTCATATGACTTCATCACCCATAGGTTCTCATACAACGTTTTACATTTGTCTCTGAGCATAGAAATGTCATCTTAAGGAATGCTTCACTTCAAGGCTTCAGTATGCTTCCTATACAGACAAGGATTTTAGAGTATCATTAAACTAAATTAATGTCTTTGTAAAGATCAAGCAATTTCTGTGAGTTTTGTTTTGTTTTTGTCTTCGGATAATTTATTTTTAAACATCTGACTTATATCCTGTCTCTGGAATGCAGATGGCCATACTTACGTGACATCTAGTGGGTCTATCGTGTTCACAGGCTGATCACCAAAGATGTGCAAAGCGTTCAGACTGAGAAGCACGATTTGGCTTTTTAGAGCTCCATCTGTGTGGATGGATCCTCAGAGGTATCACAGCACAGAAGTTGAAGCTGTGGTTGGAGGTTTTGGCCTCAATGTTCACCCGCTGAGATTTTATAACATTAGGAAGGAAGAGAGAAACCAAATCATTGTCTGAGGTGCTGATAGGAGAGAAATGTGAACGTCACCTTGTATGGCCTATACAAATCACTCAGGCTATGTAAATGATGATTTACTGATGGGGGTAGAAGCTTAACCACTAACATGATCTAAACACCATGTGGAATCTCCTAAGAATCTTTAATTCTCCCCTCGGTGAAAAGTCTCACATGGCCAAGACTGGTCTCAAATTCATTATGTCATCCTACATCTATGCCACAAGTGATATCAGAAAAAAATAATCGATTTAAAATTTGAATTACTGTTAAATATGAATCATTAGACATATAGAATTTCTTACACAAATGATCTTATCCATAAATCTGTATTTTAGTTTTAGGGAATAATATAAACTATTGTGCCTTGATGGAGAATAAAATCATTTTATTTAAAATATGTATCTTAAATTCATGATGCTGTTTGAGTTTATTGTAGCATTTATAAAATCCACTAGCTAACTTTACCAGACGAATGTGAATTAGCTTGAAATAAAACAATCGTCTGTATTGATCATATAAGCCACTTATAACAGAGATAGTTGCAATTGTAGACTACCTTGTAGTTGATTACAAAAAGACCCTGTTTGGGGAATAATCACACAAAAAATTAAGAACTTTGGAACATCTATTAAGCATCATACAATACGGACATCAAACACATCTATTGTTGCTAATTCTTGGTCAATCCACGCAGATAAATCTTTAACCTAACTCTTAACCTGCCAGTAAAGGACAAAAGTTGCCTAATGTACCCAAGACCTCTTCCTTTTTTGTAGTTTCAATGAACTCATGATGCTCAAAAAGTATTCATGAGCATGTGTCTGTCATCCGATGTTTCTGTCCTGCATATGTATTCACAGGGTCCTGTCTTCCAAATGCCACTGTGACTTTTGGCCTGCAGCTGGCAGTTCTCTGTAGCTCCTCAAATTGCATGTTCAGATCATGTTTTTCCTGGTCCTCCCTATCTCCTCCAACTGACTCGCTTATTTCTTATACATGTTAGAAAGGTAGGAGGTCAATTAGTGACTAAGTCATATTGAATGGACATCTGGGTCTTTCCCTTAGTTCCTCGGCTGCTCATATCTAGGTTTATTTCTCTCAGATGAACTCTGTTGGGCAATCCCCCAGATTAGACTATATCTTGTAACCTTCTCTACCCTAATTACTTTCTTCTTACTGTCTGTCAGAATGACTCTGCTTAAAAACTCGTTCAGTTGGGATTGCTAAAATCGTTTAACGCGTATCTTTGCACACCCAGTTCTAGCCTTCCCCACCTTCTTGTGCACTTCGTTGTCACTTTCTGTGCTTTAAATATCAGACTCGCCAGGCACTGCGTTATCTTCTGATCCATCTGCCTGCATATTTCTCAAGCTGCTCCTGACTAATGTAGATTTCTGTCAGATTTGCCCTTGCCCTCAGCTTATTTTCTCTCTAATAACTCCCTAGGAGAGAGTTCATTTGCTCTCAGAACTATACCCACAGCCTCTGTGCTTCTGGTATTTCCTCCCCTCATTGTGTACAGCCTATAGCTCTGGCAAAACCTATATAAACTGTAACTTTGACAAGTTAATTTCTACTTCAAGGAACTATAGTGAATTTTTAAAAATGTTTTTAATAATTTTGAAAATATTCCTAGTCTTTTTTTATAACAATCGTATTTATAAATTCTTACAAAAGTCTCATGTGTTTTTGTGTTGCCTCTAAGCAGATGGTAGTTTAAGCATCTTTATTTTCCTTCATGCAGTTCGTGACTGCATTCTTCCTCATTCTGTGGGTAGCTTAAGTTCTGTACATTTTCTTATTGGCCTCAAGTCAATGATAAATCCAAAATTTGTTTGCTGTTTTTTCAAAATGAGAGTCGGTAAACATGTCTTCACTGTGTAGCCCAGGTTACCCACAAAATCAGAGCAATTATCTTTTATCCAGCTCTCATGCTTAAAGGACAGGTATGTGACACCATTCTCAGATTATTGGTGGTTTCTGTTGTTTGTTTATTTGTCTAGCATGCCCCTTACCCTATGATTCAAAAGTCGAGAAAGTCTTGATGCCTTCTGTTTGCTAAATCTGTACTTTTAAAAATATTATCCTTAATTCTGTCTTTCTAACTGAATTAGCCTTATGATTATGCAATTGTTGTCTTTTAAATTGATATGACAAGACATGAGTCGTCAACACCCACTTCTTGTAATAATGGATACATAACACTTAACTGTTATTGGCCAAGCTATCTCCTATGTGTTCTGTACTCTATGAAGCAGTTCATGGGCTCTAGCATGATTATTGCTCATGAAGGCCCTCCTGACGGACATATTTATTACTCTTATATTTCCGACAAAGAAATTAAAGCACACACAGGGAAAATACCTTGTCTTTGGTCACCTGGCTGGTCCAGAGTAAAGTAAATGTAGGTTTGGAGCCACACACACAAACACACTCACACACACACACACACACACACACACACACACACACAAGCACTTAATTTGGATGATGCTACTTGAGTGAGCTGCTGGGTGCCACAGATGCAATTTTCCCAGGAAAGGATACATGCAGTGACTCTGGTTTTCTGTCCTGAATGTTTGGCCAACTTTCACAGCACAAAGTAATGACATGGTAGATGCGCTGATAAGCCAATGCCTTTGTGAGAGATTATTAACACACGTTTGAAACTCTGCTCATGATTTAGCAGTAGCTGTAAATTCTAAAAATGATTGAGACCATCGCATTGTGATTACTAGAGAGAGCTTCAAACATTTGAGATGAGGAACATGAGGCATCCATGTGTCATTATTCTAAATCTCCAGTAAAAATCTATTTAATTTGCAGGCAAGGCACACTGTCATTATTATTTATACAGACAATAATTTCCAGTAAGATATGTCATCATTAAAGTGTGCCCTGATATTAGAAACATCCTAGGAGTACTTGGCCTCAAATAGTAGCCTTGTGATAGTTTTACAAATTTACCACACTCCAAAATTACACTAGAATACTATACTGGCTGTATCAATAGGCTGCTTGCTGCTGAGTGAAATTTTACATCTTAAGCCAATACTCAAACTAATTCAGTGATTTCTTTAAACCTGGTGTTCAGCCCAATATTTCTTTGGTAACAGTGAAATAAATATACCAGGGAAAATACTTGTTTATACGTAGTCACTATTCTTGGGTTAATTTCCCAAGTGTGCTTTCATGCTTTTCTTTAAAAACTAGATTTACAGGGAAATAACCCTTATTGCAAAAAGGCAAAACATACATTTCTTCAAGTGATTTTGAAGAATATTTCATTTTCACAAGTCAGAAAATGTTTAGAATATCCAATGGAAGTAGGGGTTACCTGCATGTCACACAGTTACTATTGAAGTTAGTTAGATCCTGAGAGAGAGAGAGAGAGAGAGAGAGAGAGAGAGAGAGAGAGAGAGAGAGAGAGAGAGAGAGAGAGAGAGAGAGAGAGAGAGAGAGAGAGGGCATGCTTCATTGAGCAGGTGGATTACAGCCTAGACCCAAATGGGCTCCGGAGAGAAGGGTAGCATTTATGTGAACCTTTGGGAATGATTACAAAAAACTGGTAAGAATTCAATTTTGCAGAACAAATTATATTCAGTGTTGGCATAGAAAACTGTAGTTGGGTAGTACAGAGAAAATGCATTCCTATAAAAAGCAAGAAAGTATTTAATATAATTGTTCATGTGTCTACCCAGGAGTAAATCATGGGAAATATGATATATTATATTATATTATATTATATTTATATAATAATGCACATGTGTTTATGGATATACATCCATATACTCAATTATAATTAGATTTACAAGCTAGACGGTAGTGGCACATGCCTTTAATCTCAGCAATTGGGGAGGCAGAGGCAGGCAGATCTCTCTGAGTTCAAGGCCAGCCTGGTCTACAAAATGAGTCTAGGAAAACCAAGGCAACACAGAGAAACGCTTTCTCAAAAAATGAAACACACAAAATATTAGATTTAAAAAGTAATTAAATTTGAATGAAATCTTTACTAACTAGATCCTGAACTTGTTAATTTGCTTTTTTCCCCGCTAGTTTTCAACTTGATTCACTTTCTTAAATACTATGAACACATTTTATTTTGTTTTTTTAAGAATGTTCCAAATTCCTGTCTAATGCATATGTAGTCATCCTAGGAGCTAATGATTTTTAAAAAATAATTCTACATGTCACACTTACTTGATCTACGTAACAATAATTTTTAAGGACGGCCTTTAAACACTATGCATAAACCAAGAGCTCCGGCAGCATTCTTTTGGGTCCTGCTTAAGCAACACCAGGGGAAGAGAAGTAGACTTTTCCAAGCTACATGATGCAACCTGACAGTTAGCACCAATTTGTGTTCTGCCTTACGAGTCACCTGAATGACAGAAATGTCCTAGATATTCTGTACTACATTCAAAAAAAAATCTCCATTCTCCAGAAAACATGGTTTGGGTGCATTTTGTGTGATTTTAAGCCAAAAACTAAGGTTGATACTCTTTTCAGTTCACTGACCTGTTCTAAAAATGAAGTTAGGCATGCTATGTTATGTTGAAATCAGATTTTTTTTTTTTTTACCAGTTCACGTTTTCCATCGAAAACATCCTTCCTTGTATCTCCATGGCAAAAACACTGTAGATGAGATGAGCTGTTTACTACGGCTGCTAAATGTTTGCTTTTCTGGGAAGCAAATTTATAAATATCTAAAACACAAACTGATCAAAAGACAGTTAAAGATAGACAAATGAGTAAATAATTAAATAATAGAATGAGTGGGTAAGCAAATGCAATATTTCCAAGGCTGATGAATACATTACTCTGTTCAAAGATAAATAAATAAATACTGAGAGTACCGAGAAAAGATGCCCAAGATAGTATTGTTGAACTGAAATAATTATAGTAAAATATAGTATATGGCTTCCTTCCATTTATCACAGATAATATCAAAATGAAGAGCAAAATGTGCATTTGCAACTTAGTACACAACCACTATATGAACATACATGTTCTTTCCTTTTGTTTCTTTTTCTTTGTTTTGTTTTGTTTTTTGTTGATGTTGTTGTGTTTCAAGTAAGGGCTTCTCTATGTAACTCCAGACCTCTTTATGTAATTCAGAGCTCAACCTTGCAACCTGCTCTGTGGCTGGCCTCCAACTCAAAGGTCGGCCTGCCTCTGCTTTCGAGTACAGAGATTGAAAGTGTGCATGCTTTTTGCAGAGAACTAGGATATAAGAATGGAAAGGAAGGAAAAACTCACATGCCAGCGAATAATTTTTTGATATTTATTCTATTTTAGCCAGTATTTTTTTTGAAATACTTGTTTCTTTGTTTGCTTGTTTGCTTACTTACCTATTACTTATTTACGTGTATGTGTGTGCACATGTGCATGCACATGCATGCCGTGGCATGTTTGTGGAACTCAGAAGACAACTTGCAAAGGTTGATTCTTTCTTTTTCCTCCACCAAATTGATTCCAGGCATTTAAATCAGGATTTCAGTCTTGACAATAAGCACTTTTACCCTTTGAGCCATCTCATTGGTCCTTAACTATTAATTTTACAATAATAAAAATCAGTGATTTAAAAAAAAAGAATTAATGAATAAAGATGTAAGTGGCAATTCCAATTATGATCAATTTTCCTCTTCCTACATTGAAGTTAATCATTATATTATTTGGAAAAGACAGACTAACACTGGACATGAGAATGTAATAAACGTCTAATGGTTGGCTATGGTTCTGTAGGTCAGAATGTTAACAAATTAGCATTTCTTAACACGAAGGAAGCAAAGTTCAGAGCATCCGAAAAGACAGCTGTGTTGGTGGATGGTTACATGAAGAATAAGAGCAGACATGTTGTGCTGAGCTGTTGATTAATCGCAGCATGGTGGCCACTTGAAATTCTTTAATCTCTCAGTTTCTTACACACGGTTTGGTTGTGATAGCTATGAATTCAATACAAAAGTGGCAGGAAGTATATTTCAAAACCTCTTCTCGGTTATCCTTAATGAAAATGTAAAGGTAGATTTATCTTAACTAAGCAGGTAAGGGAGACAGAAGGTATGAAATGGCAACATGTGCAGGGCTTGAGTGCTCTAGTCCTCAAAATATGCCTACATAAGTTTTCCTGTAGCGGAGGGGTAACATGATTCCTGTGGGGCTGGAGAGATGGGTCAGAAGTTAAGAGCACTGGCTGTTCTTCCAGAGGTACTGAGTTCAATTCCCAGCAACCACATGGTGGCTCACAACCATCTCTAATGTGATCTGGTGCCCTCTTCTGGCCTGCAGGCATACATGCAGGCAGAACATTGTTTACATAATAAATAAATAATTAAAAAAAAAAAACAAAAAAATGATTCCTGTGTATACAGGGATACAATCATTTGGATAGTAAAAATGAGATAGAGATTACTTAAGCATTTCTTATAGGCAGTGAGGTCCAAGATCCTTTCACAAAAGAAAAAAAAAAGGACTATCTGTCTAATGGGCCAGTGTCTAATAAGAAGCGATAATGGCTTACCTTGACCCTGGTCTGCGCACCCAGACCTGTGCAATGTCCACTCACCTATCAGTGCACACCACTCTGAAAATTACCATACCCACACGTCAAGGAAAAATGTCATGTTCTTTTTCATTTGCCTTGTGAGACTGTGGTTCAATCCTAAAATAGTAGGGAAAGCACTCAGATATTCACAAACTCTAGACTATTCCTTGAGTAAAGAAAATTAATACCCGATTGACTGAGCACACAGAAACTTGAGATGAGGGCACTTGATATGAAGACTGTAGATACTTCGGTTTTAAGGTTATGTACAGAGAAAGTGAAGAGTGTGTGATTTTTTTTCTTTTTTTTTTTAAATTTTTTTATTAATTTATTCTTGTTACATCTCAATGTCTATCCCATCCCTTGTATCCTCCCATTCTTCCCTCTCACCCATTTTCCCCTTACTCCCCTCCCCTAGGGCTGTGACTGAGGAGGATTACCTCCCCCTGTATATGCTCATAGAGTATCAAGTGTCTTCTTGGCAACCTGCTGTCCTTCCTCTGATTGCCACCAGGTCTCTCCCTCCAGGGGACATGGTCAATTGTGAGGCACCAGAGTACGTGAGAAAGTCATATCCCACTCTTCACTCAACTTTGGAGAATGTTCTGACTGTTGGCTAGATCTGGGTATGGGTTTAAAGTTTACCTCCTGTATTGTCCTTGGCTGGTGCCTTAGTTTGAGCGGAACCCCTGGGCCCAAATCTGCCTATCATAATGTTCTACTTGTAGGTTTCTAGGACCCTCTGAATCCTTCTACTAGCATGTGTGATTTAAATAACATTACTGATGACTGAGACAAAGAATGTAGAAACGGTCTAGCCGTAGCTCATGATTAAAAAACCTTTGAATAGGATGGGTGTGGTTGATGCCTAAGAAGAGGAAAGTCAAGTACATCTCTCAAGGTGCAGGATTCAGAATATAAGTGGAAGTATTATCTGGAGAGCAGAAACCATGTTCTTCCCTGGCATGGCTCAATTAGAAGCATCTGACATATATGTAAACATCAGGAAGACTCAATGACATCACACAGGAAGTATTAAGGGAGATGAATGAAATTGAGTGGGATTCTGCTAGATAGATGTTTTCTCTGTGCCTTTGTGTAACAGAGCATTTTCTATCTCAGGTAAACTCTGTTCTTGATAATGATTGCCTACCTCCTTCCAAAGCACTGCCAGTCAGTAAGGTGATAATGTTGCCTGCAACAGGAGACAGCTCATTCAGATCCATAATGTAGAAAAACTATGGAAAATAATAACAAATGATCACTTTTGAGAAATAGGGATATCAGGACCAGGGAAGTGTCTCAGCGGGTAAACACACGTGCTTTGGAGACCTGTTGGCCTGAATTTGGCCCTTTGAACCTTTGAAGAACTGACTCCTGAAATGTTGTCCTCTGACACACAAGCATGCTCCATGGCACAAGTGGGTCCTCCCATAAATAAATAAACCATGTGGAAAAATAAACCACATTGAAAGAAATATAAATACACTGACTGATTGAGTTATGTTAATCTCTATGTAAGTTTCAGTATCACCACTCTAAATATAATAGTAGTTGTGGCTTTTCTTCTCTATTTTATCAAGCTACAGGAAAAACTTGATAAAATATTAAAAAGAATGAATAAAATACGAAAACATAGGCTTTATCATTACTACTAAATTTATCAGGGAGTGACAGTGGGAGTTACATTTATATTAAATCATTGATTTTTTTTGGAAGCATTTGTATACAAGATGTATACACAATGTAGATTTTCTCAACATAAATTGTCTTTTGAGAAAAAATATTCATGCTGATCCTATCTTATCTTTACTTTAATGTTGACTGTCTCAAGTAAGTTTTTCAACATGTCATGGATTTTCATATAGACTTGTTTTACATCGCTGATTATATGAAAAAAATGTGGAGCCTTTGTTCAGGGTCTTTGTCTCTGCCTCTCTTGATGTGTCAGTCTTTGTCACCCCCACCCCACAGATGCACACTTTGTATCAAAGGTGAGGAATCATTCAGTACAAAAAAAAAAAACAAAAAAACAAAAAACAAAAAACAAACAAAACAAAACAAAACAAAAAAAACCCCTGAAAATTCTCTTTAAATAAAAAGTAAAAGCTCGTTAGGTGAGGAGTGCTTAGCTCATGGGATTGTTTTAAAAGAAGTCTGGTTTTGGCTAAGGACCACTCCACAGGCTGACAGGCACGGCAGCCTGCAATTGGAGGAGTGCAGGTGAAACTGCACTCTTTACTAAATGTATGACAGGCTTTTGTCAAAATAATGATAATTGTGCTTTTTATAATAAGATGGGAACTGACACATTTTAGCAAGGAAGAATCTGAGCTTTCTATTTCTGTATTTGGCCCTCTAAAGTAAGCAAGACTAGGTCTTGCAAGCATGAGAGTATACTGTATTACACATGACTTGACTTAACAGGATTATTTTGAGATTGGCAAGTCTCAAATTCATGCTGTCACAAGAACTGTCATTTACAGTTCATGCTGTTGGTTTCATTTTGCTTCAAGAATTTTTCTTTGACGTTAAAATAAAAAGATAAGGAAACTTCTGAGTAGATGTTACCCTGTAAAATTTCTAAGGTGTTTGATAAAAACCATTTGCATACGTATGAGTATATTGCACAAATATATTATGGGCTAAGAGTCTTGATTCCAAGTCTGTTGCTGCTCAATAGCTTAGACACATTGCAGCTGAATATTTGAGTAGACTATCTTAGGGACTTTGTTTCCTGTCTATGAATAAAGGTACGAATTTCTATAAGTGTAATTCTGTATATATTATTGTGGATAATTATTTTGTAACTAGAAGCTCTATAGCATTGAATTTATTCTGCTTCTTATTATTTAAAACAGATATTTTTCATACAATATTTTCTGGTTATGGATTCTCCTCCCAGACATCATCTCAAATCTATCACAGGTCCTTTTTCATCCAAATGTATAACCTTTCTTTCCTTTTTTCATTAGAAAACAAATAGTAATCTAAAAACAACAATAATAAAATGAACTGAAAATGAACTGGAATATGATTAACTGAGAAAAAGAGATGAAGAAGAGATGAGGACCACCAATATAATCATAGAGACACACACATTTGCACACACAGAAATCTCTTTAAAATACAGAACCAGTGATTATAATATACCCATTTGTTTTTTAATAAACTAATGTTTATTTAGGTGATTTTTCTCTTCACTCTTTGTTACAATGTTTTATATTTATGTAATTATAGCTAATTTTATGCTATAGACATATAACACGGAAAATAAGATAATTTTCTTGAAGAATTATAAGCACTCGATATTGTTGAGTATGTGTGTATATGCATATATGCATATATGTATTTTTTTCAAAGCAGGTTTCTCTGTGTAGCTTTGATTGTCTTGGACTCACTGTGTAGACCAGGTAGGCCTCAAACTCACAGAGATCCACATGCCTCTCTCTCCCTTAGTTTTGGGATTACATGTGTGTGCCACCTCACCTGGCTACTGCTGAGTATATTTAAGAGTCATTTTTCATCAGTGATGTTGGATTTGGCATGAGAAAAGAAAAGTGGACTTTAAGGATTCTTCATAGTCTTGGAATTCTGCAGGCATCCTTCTTGGGCAAAAGATATTTCTGTCATCTAATTTAGATTCTAAAGGTTGAGATAAGGTAGTCCCTGGATGGTCTAGGACTCAACCTCCTCTCAAGCACAAATGAAGTTGTTAATCTTTTGAAAGGTGTTTAAAAGTACTCTCATCTTTTCTCCAAGAAAGGAGATGTTGAGTGCCTACTTACAGTTTAGCTTTAACCCTCTGAGAACTACAGAGAACTTCTAGTCTACAAGTATAAAATCATGGTTTTTTTTTTTTCAGTGACATACACACAAATATCTCTGAGTTCCCGGTGATTAAAAAAGCTACTAGCTCCAAGATTTATGGACTTTATTACTATGTAAAGGAGTAGAATAAACTTTAGCACGTTTAGAAAAGCAGAAACAAAATTAGAGACAGTAAATCAACATAATTAAGAAATTCAGGAAGGTAGGATTTTGAAACAGCATTAATTTCTGTATTAATATTAGGAAGTGAGGATTTAAGATGGGCTATATTTTGCAGGAGTAAACATGCATTAATTGATCATATATGCTCATACGGTATTCACATATGTGTATAAATGTATATATATAATCAGCATGTCATGTGCAAGAAATAATAATTGTTATATTAAACATGTAACACTCAATGTAAGAGTAAAAGAAAAATCAAAACAACAACAACAAAACAAGGCATCCTCTGTCACTTGTTTTTGGCCTGATGTTCTACACATCACAGCAGTACCACAGAGCTTTATATTTTGGTTGTAGTACACATTAGTTTTAAATATGCCATCATCTCAGTGTCCAACTGTTTTATTCTGGGATACAACTTTTATCCACAAAATTACTAAAATATCCAAGTAAAATCAATGCTAATAAAGCAGTAATTAGATGCTCATATAGACAGTCTGAACTTCAGCACGTGAAGCTTCAAGTAGAAAAGGAGGGAGGAACTCCCCAGGTCATGGAGGGGAGGAACTCCATATTATTTCTGCAACTAAGAGTCATGTTCTTAATTAATACTCATGTTGCTGTTTTTGAAATCAAACAATGGAATTTGAGCACAATTCTCAGAGTTAGTTATTAAATTTGGGGAATGTTGTAACTGCCCTTTTATTGTTTTGCACATCAGCTATTGGCTGAATATTATGAAGAACAATTCATATCTTAGTGATATAATTGAGTTGATCTTTCTGATGGGTGTATTCTTATGCACCATTGTTATGGTGGCAGACTTTCCTATTTCTTTAAAAATGTTGCTAAGTGTCTTATGTAAAAATACAATTGTTGCAATTCCCTTAGGTTATTTTTTCACTTTTTTAGTGTTCGGATGATAAAATGGTAGCCCACCTTTAAATGACATATTAATAAAATATAAAATATAAAAGTTTAAAAAACCTTAATATTCTCACCTACAGAGTTGTTAATTAAGGACACATAAATGTGTGTGTGTATGTGAGGTGTGTGAGAGAGAGGTGGGGGGCAGAGAGAGAGAGAGAGAGAGAGAGAGAGAGAGAGAGAGAGAGAGAGAGAGAGAGAGAGTCTTTCCATTTCCTCATCATATTACATATTACTTGGATTACAAAGAACACTGAAGTTAACCATTTGTTATGATTGCTGAGTGTTCTACCTGATTCCTTGCTGATCATGATGTAACTATGAAAATATGAATATATTGAATTATATATAACATTTCAAATATGAGTACTTAAAACTTTTCACAGTGTTCGTGTTTGAATAATAGCTTCTGTATGATCTTCACAGCATATAAAGTTTTTTATTATTTAATTAATCTATTCAGATTACAACTCAATTGTTATTCCATCACTTGTGTCGCCTGTTCCTCCCTCCGTCCCGCTTTCACCCTATTCCCCTCCCCTAGGTCTAAAACCGAGGGCAACCTCCTCCCCCACCATATGGTCATAGGCTATCAAGTCTCATCTTGGTAGCCTGCTTTTTCTTTCTCTGAGTGCCATCAGGCCTCCCCACCAAGGGGAGGTGGTCAAATATGGAGCACCAGAGTTCATGTCAGAGTCTGTCCCCACTCTCTACATAACTGTGGCGAATGTCCTGTCCCTTGAATAGATCAGAGTAGAGGTTCGATGTTTACTACTTGTATTGTCCTTGGTTAGTGCAGTAGTTTGAGCGGACACCCCAATCCACCCATCAGGATGACTTTTTGTAGGTTTCTAGGACCCTCTGGGTCCTTCTATTTCCCCATTCTCCTATATTTCTCTTACCTAGAGTTCCAGTAGGATGCCCTCACATCTATTCCAGTCTCCTGGTAAGTGAAGACTTTCATGGGAATTGCCTTTTGGGCTAGTGCCCAATTATAAGTGAGTATATCCCAGAAGCAGAAAGCATCTAAAGTTTTACATGAGAATCTATGTTGCTTTATAGTGAGATTGACTTCCTTTTGGTATGAGATCACGATTCCGATATTTCCACCACTCATCTTCTGAGGGGTTATGCAATATGGTTATACTTCCCCAGAAGAAGTAGTTGTGTTTGTAGAAATATTATGAGTTTGATGTGACAATTCACAAACACAGAGTTTTAAATAGACTAAAAACTAAATTATTTTAAAGATTAAATGTGTCTAAGCATTCTCTTCATTTAGGCAAATATTAAATAATTCTATTGCAGAAGCCTGATGGTGCCTCTCTCTGGATTTTCCACTTGGCACACTAAGACACTACATTATCTTTTTTTATAATTAGCTCCTTCCTTGTTTTGCCACATTATATTTTGAAAATATGTCCACATAACTATAGATTTTCCACATCTACAATTTTTTAACATTTAATTTCAACACATTTGTGTTGACCTAGACTGTTTCATGTATTTTTACATACCTGCACATTTATGCTTAAATAAAAATGTTAAAATAAATAAGATCAAACACTACTTGTCTTTGTAACCAAAGAAAAGTTCTTTACCTTTTTTTTGTGTGCTGTAATTCAAGTTCAGTTCCTCAGCTTGAAAATTGCATTCATTGTCAGAGTATTAATTTAGGAGTTGCTAAGAAAAGGATTAAACTTCATAAGATGCTTGTGTTTAATCAATATGCCATGTATCCCTAATCTCAAGTAACTTAATGTACTGACTCTATGAGTCAAATATTGTAATGAAACTATATGTTCAAATCTTTAAAAATAATAAAAGATGCGATTATTACAAGGCTTTTTGTCATTTCATCTTCAGTTCAAATCTTTTGTCACCTCTCCCATCTGATCACTTGTCACTGTGCGGCATGACTCAGTGCAAGTATTTTGTTGTGTTTCATGTGCCACAGCTGAGAGAACTCAACAAAAGAGCATTTATCAGCACAAATGCTCTCCTGGCTCCTCAACAGTGCTTCTCATTCAGCAGGAGATAATTCTAAGTGCCTCATGATCCTTCATGCTGAACACAAGCTCAAAACTTGGAATAGCCTGGTAATGCTTTTTTCCCCCTACTTAGTACTTTCAGCATTATCAATATTATCAATATTTTCTGTATTCATACTTATTGTTCATAGGCAGTTATGGATAACACAGCTACCAACCCTGAAATACTATGTCCTGAGCTGCTAACAAAGTAACACCTAATAGTTAGCATGAGAATACATACCTAGCTGTCATAGTTATGCAGTTTAGACCAAAGAGTTCTTTGATTCTGCAGTCTGTTTCTTTGCCCTCAAAATGCGTGGCTTAGCCTCATTTCTTCCGGTATATGCCTGTGTCTTGAACTTCTTGTGATGGTGTTGGTCAGTTTGGATTGGGAGCCTAATGACATCTTATGGATCCACTTAAACATTTGAAGATTCTCCAAATACAAATCAGCCATGAGGTTCTGGGGATTGGTAATCCAACAACAGGTCTTTGTGAGGAAACAAGTATGGTCATAAAACCTGTGCCCCAACCTCTGATTCTATTTTTTAAATAGCAATAAAATATTCTAGTAAAAGATTTGACTCACCCTTTTGTCCAGTCTTACTCAAAATCAACTTAGTTTTGATATACATTGATTTGGGTCAAAATGTATGATAATTTATATATATATATATATATATATATATGTGTGTGTGTGTGTGTGTGTGTGTGTGTGTGTGTGTGTGTGTGTGTGCGTGTGTGGTGTGTGTGTGTGTGTGTGTATACACATTCTGACCCAAATCATTGTATATCAAAACTAAGTATATATATATATATATATATATATATATATATATATATATATATATATATATATCCCAGAAAATTTCATACATGGAATCATTTATTAACGATACCAGCTTTTAATAGAATCCTGTGAAAATAATTTTAGTTGTACAGTTAACCAAGAAATTATGTATTTAAAAGTAAGAGGCAATTAGAAATAGTTAAAAAATGAATAACATTACATCCTAATACTATAATCCACTCGCACTAGACCACTACACCTCTTGTCTGCTAAATTTTTAGATTGTGTTGTTTTTGTGTTTGTTTGCTTCCTTTGTTTTTCTACACGAGGTTTGTCTATGTAGCCTTGGCTGTCATGGACTCCCTTTATAGACCAGGCTGGCTTCAAACTCACAGAGATCTGCCTGCCTCTGTCTCCTGTGGGTGGAATTAAAGTGTGCACCGCTGACCCTTGGCTTCATCTGCTTTCTTGAAAACCGCTAGCCACTCCAATATTCTGTGACTTTCTCTTGCTCTTACTTTAATATGAATAAAGAGGCAGCCCTTCCATGAGCACTGGATATAGAACTAATGTGAATGAAGAAATGATTTTTGTAGCTGTAACTTCAAATGTATGCCGTCATCTAGTCTACATACATAACATCATGCATGTTGCTGACATGATTTTGGATGTGCTGGTATTGGCCTACGAATGTAACTGAATAGATTTTATGTGCTATTCCTTGCCTTTTGTCATTGTACTTCATGTATTTAACCTTGGTGCCTATCTGTATAACAATAATAAAAAGTTTAATATCTATTTTAAACTATTTTTCTCAGAACCATTAATATATATTACCTTAAATTAGATTTGGCTTCATATATATATATAGATTCTTTAAATTGAAAGTCATATATATATATATATATATATATATATATATATATTCCATCATATTATATTTTGTTTTTCAAGATTTCTTTTAATATGCACTTTTTTTTGTTTTCTGAGACAGGGTTTCTCTGTGTAGCCTTGGCTGTCCTAGACTCACTTTATAGACCAGGCTGGCCTCAAACTAACAGTGATCCTCCTGCCTCTATCACCCAAGTGCTGGGATTAAATGTGTGCCTCATGATGCCCAGCTAATGTGTATCTTCTAAAAGAGATTTTTACCTTTTTTTTTTTTTTTTTCAAAAATTAGTTCAGTACCTCTGTTTAAAATGTCAGGTCAATGGTTACCTTACTTATGCATTTTCGCTATGTACAATCAACCTTGCCAAGTGTGCCCGTGCATGTGTATGAATGTAGCTACTAGATAATTAACTTCGTCAACATTCTTGTGAGGACAATGAACATCACTTTATTTAGGAGAAACAGTAATCCACAATTGGTTGAACAGAATGTCACACACACACACACACACACATACACACACACACACACAAACTATAACATCTTTTTTTCCTTTTAATACATTTTGATTTTACAGCACTTACTTGGTATGTCATATAATTCTGAATGACGTATAACCTCATTGTGGGTCGGGCACTACTTGCAAGCTTTTGGATAAGACCATATATTGAATTTTTAAAGAAGATTGTCAAAAAGATAGTAATAAGAGCATGTCTTTCTATTTATAACTTTCCATTGTGTAGAGTATTTTTAGTGCAGTGCTGCTAGCAAGTGCTCAGTAGCTGTCTGTTCAAGAATTAAAACTCTCTGTTACTCAGAATAATGTAGGGGAGGAAAAACATTGCCTCTACCATCTTTATGGCTGTTCTTGGCCATCTGAATTAAATGGACATAAGGCATACTTAGCAGAAAACATATTAATTTTGTAAGGATATTGAGTATCCCACAAGATAACAAAGGACTCAAATAGCAAAACCAAAACACTTATGCAATATAGTATGTTGGACACATATTTGCAATTGTATAAAAATAACTAAAATGAATGATGAGGAAAATAAATGTAAGAGACAAAATAATACAAGTGAATGAAAAATAGATTCTAAGTGCATACATATGTATATATATATATACAAATGTTGACATGCATACATGTATTGAAGGAAGAAGCAAGAGAAGGCATAAGTTTTATGGAGTGAAGAAGTGAATGAATCAGGAAGTGAATTTGACAATTTAAGCAGGCACGCATGGCTAAAGAAGAAACTGATAAGCATAAAACTGAACGAATAGGGAGTCAGAGGGGAAAGAAAAGTCTGTCTAAACTGAGCAAGTGCAAACCTGAGTTTTCTATGAAACAACGGCAAATAAAAAAAAAAAGCATTCCTGATGATAGTGTTTAATTGATTCAAAAGAAAGATAACTAATTATTTTTAAATTTTTAATCTTTCTCTCTCTCTCTCTATATATATATATAAATGTGTGTGTGTGTGTGTGTGTGTGTGTGTGTGTTTAAATCTAAGAGGCAAACCAAAAGTATGAATTTATCCTCTTCCATTTATTCCTTCATTTTAGAAATTCACACCTCAGTGTGGAAAGCTAGAGAGAGAGAGTGGAAACTTTGAGGGTAGCTATTGTTTAGAAATAGCAGTAACAATACAAACAACCTAGGACACAGTGTCTGGGTAACAGTGCAATCCTGAATCTCCACTTGAAAAATCCTTACGGTTTCTTCTTCTTTCTCACTGATTCTCTCTTCCCTTCGTTTTCCCTTCTAATGCCTGCTAATTTAATTAGTATGAATACTGTAAGTGCTGCGTGTGTGAGAGGAAAAACAAAAATTCTACCCTTGTGAGGAAGATTCAGATTTGTATGAAAGAATGACCAGTACAAAACATTTAAGTAGAAGTTGTGATTTGTGACACTTGGGGATTTTTATGAAAGAAGTGCAAGAAAATAGGAACGTAGAGACCTAAGGTTTTAATAGATTGTGTGGACAAGCAAATACATGAGACTAGGGTGGACATGCTTGGAGTAAAATAAGGAAATAAAGTGTTGTAAGGAAACAGTTTAGGCAGAACAATCCTGGGGTTAACCTGTGAGAGTTATCATAGTGCCCATGGGAAACGTAATTTAATATATGGTATATATATTAATGTGAGTTAATATTCTTACCCGAAGAATAGTAAGAAATAAGATATCTTGTAGTATGTTTAGCAACGTCCCTGTTTCCGGCATGTTGAGAATATATCCAGCCATGTGTAAAAGCCAAGTGGATAAGTAGTTGGTACAATACTCAAGGCGAGGAGACTTACAGCTTTAATTAGGATGCTTGGTATAAAAGGGAATACACAGTCATGCTTTGAATGTGTTTTGAAGGAGCAGTCAACTGGAAGCACCGTCAGAAAGGACACAGACATGGATGAGGGGTGTGTTGTGAATGCTTTGGCTTGAGGAACTATAGTATAAGATCATGGCTGACATAAACTGAGATAAGAAAAGCAATCGTAAAAGTATGTCTGAGAAAATGGTCAGGAACTTCAATTTCTTAACTATGAGATAAAAATTAGTCATCCAAGTGAGTTTGTAAGCCCAAAGTTTTAGGGGTATTATTGCAAATGGGATGAAATATTTTTGAGTCATGATCTGATGAAGAGTATTTAGAGATCAGAGTCTGAAATTATATTTGGGGTGAAAACAGATAGAAGCCACATGCTACTGAATCTTTCAACATTGTAAAATTAGAAGTTAGAATGAAGTTGAGCATGCTATTACATGCCTGTAATCCTAAGAATTGGAATGCTGAGGCAATGTGACTGTGAGTTCTAAGCCTGCCTGAGCTGGACATCAGGCAGCCTAAGCTATACCATAGAACATGTAAAACAAAACAACAGAAAAAAAAATGAAGTATAAAAGCTCACAAAGAAGGTGTGGTAAGAGAAGTAAGTGGAAACCAGGGTGAAAGTTGGTTTGGCATCCATTAAATAAATGATTTTACAGAGCAAGAAGAACTCCACAACTGCTCACCAAGCCAGTGAGAAGAGGCTTAACAACTGACAGTTGTATTAAGCAGTGGGTTTATTTTGCATGGATTTGCTTTATTTTCCAATATAACCATGCAAGCTAACATCTATGTCCAATGACTCTTATGACATAGACCTTTTTATTTTTTATTTTTTTAGTTTATACTGCAAATATTCATTTGCTCGCATAATTTTGTAAACTTCAAAATACAGGCTGGATTCCTAAAATAAATTTCAGTCACCATTTTGATTAGACTTACACATTTTGTGTTGCAAATATTTAAACTATGAAGGTTTTCTCTCCTTTCACAATTATGCTATTGAAAATATGAGAATATGCTATAAATCAGAACAAGAACTTTAGAAATCAAGTACTCACATTTGACCTGCTTAATAAGGTATTTAAAAAAAAACAGTTTCACAAATCCTATAATTCTAAAAAATAGCTTGTAAGTCTTGTATTAAAGTCTAAATGAGCATTTTCTTAGAAATTAGGATACTTCATATATCTTACATAGATAATATAAATGAATAAACATGAGTTTAATTTACTAGAAGTCTGCAATTATGAAACTTATGTACATACTAATGTTTTAACAGTGTTAACAAAATATCACCAAACCAAAAGCTCTCTACTTGCTGCTATGTGTTAGCTCTTATTCTTTACCACTGCAATTACTTTTTGGTCATAGTCATCTAACGTGTGGGGTTATTTTCAGACAAACGCCAATAGGATCCATTCAATGGATCCTTATAGCCTTCTTTAACCTTCTGTGCCAGCATGGCTGACGCTGCATGGCTGAAGGGTGGGCAGAGTTCCCAGAAGTCCTGTCTAAACACTCTGGTGGAGAGATCAAGCACGTTGAGGCTGCTCCATTGGGAACCCAGAGTGCTGAACCGCTGAGAGTGAATTTAATTGATTATAACCTGAAGTGTAGTGCCCTATTTGATGAGGGCAAAAGGAAAAAAAAAAAAACATGCACGGTGGAAAGATGGAATCTGAGTCTTTCTAAAGGGACAAAACTCTACAGTAGTCTTTGCAGGCTATTTCCCTCTCCAACTTAGTAAGCTGTAAAGTAGGTAAAAAGTATGATCATGGTTTCTGTAAATAAAGAAGCCAACTAAATTTGCAGTGTGGTTGGTCTCTGGTGTAGCATTGAATAGAAAGGGAAAAAAAGCATTCTCTTTGTGAAATACAGTCTTGCTTCAGAGTGTGGCTGCCTGCTGAATTCCTTCAATATAGCCTTGATAAGACCTGAAGCACTGATCCTAGTCTGTACTGCAGGATTTATTGCTGGATTGTTTTTTTTATATATACTTGAGAGAGTGTTTTATTTATTCTGTTTTCTTCTAATAAATCTTCTGTGCCTTCGTGTGGGCATCTATCTCTTTTACTTTTAAACGAGGAGTAGATGCTATTTCCGCCAAAAATGTCTATTATCTAAAAGCGTAGAAAAAGAAGCAGCTCTGTGAGTTAAAACACACATCACTGTGTGCGTTTGAAAATACAAAAATTCATGATAACCATAGGATTAAAACCATATTTAAAATTCTTAACTGCAATCTACTGCCTGTGCTATTCTCAGGAGAACCTGGCACACAAAGCGGAGCTCAAGAATATTTATGCAGCCTGACTATAGAGTTCACCATAAGCCTAAAGCTAAAGCAAAAAATTTAAAGATACAGAGCAAGAGTTTATCCCCAGGTCAATCCGTGGAAAAGATTCCCATGGGATTCCATAGAGTGGGATTCCAGCTGTTAATAATAATGTTCAAGCAGGTTAAGAGGGCCATATTTGTAATATATTTTTAATTCTGTGCTCTGCTTGTCTATCCATTCCCATATAAGGGTCTTGCAATGAAATTAATCAGTGCTACTGGACCCCTCGTGCCATTGAGAGAATAGTCACCCTGACACTTTTCCTTTAAAGGCTTTCTATCCGAGGCTGTCCACAGTCCATCACTTCCCTTCATTAAATCCATGGTGAAAGCAGCAGCGATCACCAGAAGCATAGGAATGCATACCAAGTAGCCTCAAATGTCTTGGTAGCTACATTTCAGCTTATTTGCAACTACATAGAAGCATTAGTGTAACAGAAATTTTATTTTTAGTATAGCTTCCATTAATAAATATATTTTGTCTTGGGGGCTCCTGAGCAACATTAAATTTATAATAATGTAAAGACACAATGGTCTTGTTCATTCAACTGGCTTATTACACAGCAAGTGTATATTCCAGATATCAGTACCCATAAACGGTGAAAATCTCCCAGTACCTGGTGTGTGCTTTCTTGCCAGAAAGCTTCCTGCATATCATGCATCTGTAGCTCATAATCAGCTTTTAGATGGCATCTAAAAGATATATATTATATTTGGAACATATATATATATATATAATGTATACCACACATATATATATCCACTGTTATTTTATATTTTTCAGATATTTATTTTTAATTATATGTACACGTGTGCATCTATGTGTAGACATATGCATATGACTACAATTTGCCACAAGGACGAGCGCTGTTAGGTACCTCTGGAATTGTACTTAAAAGTGGGTTGTCCACAACAAGGTGAAGGCACTTGGAAGTTAACTTGAGTCCTCTGAAAATTCAATCCATGCTTTTAACCAATTAGCCTTCTCTCCAAGCCACAGGGAGCAGATACTTTTAATGTGTGTTATTTAATTAATAGCAGATTTGAATCACTAATATTTTTCTTAAAATCAGTAGATGTTAAGCTCATAATATCAGGCAATTCATGATTAACTGCTATTCACAAAGATCCTTCAAAATATTCAAATTCAATATTCCATACCTCTATGTGCTTACTTTCAATAGTAATGGCTTTTAGCACAGCTTTTCAAAAGTCTATGCTCTCAGAAACATTCTTGTTGATATTGACTTCCTCTGACAGTTTGGTTGTTTCATAAACTAAATTTCAACCCATCACACAATGTACTCTGGCACAGACAATGTCCCTAAAAATAACAGGGTTTATAGATTTTTCTATTGTCTTCTAGATGGTAGCTGATAGTTAACTATAAATTCAAAGATTGTACCTTTCAGGAAGAAATGTAGTACCGTTTTTGTCATGCCCAATACAGTGGCAGTATTATAACAACAAGGTATAGTAGCTACAGAATTCAATTAATATTTTGGAAAATGAATGTCTCAAGACTTTTGTTGTTATCCCATCATTTATCTTTTTATTTTTAATTACAATATCTTATACCATTTCTCCACTCCTTTCTAATGCTCTTCCCATTCCCCTGTCTGGTCCTTGCTCCTCTCCTAATTTAAAGCCAGCTCTTCTTTTACCAGTGTTGTTACACATACAGTGAAATGAATCAACATATAAAATACAAACCGGCTCAGTCCATTTGGTGTTACCTAGACATGCATATTTTTAGGGCCGTTCACTAGGTATTGGATAACCAATTAGAGTGTTAGAAGAATTTAGAAATGTGTATGATTTAGTCAGGTAGAAACACTGCTCATCCAACAGGGACAAATGAGGAAAAGACAAATGAGTAGCCCTGAAGTTACTTTCCATAGATTTGTCTCTTTTCATAACATCTGTTACATTTCATTGTAGACAACAATGTTGAATTTTGGTGATGGTGCTTTCCTCAGTGGCAATGCCTTGTTGAAGGATAGTCCTTAAAGATCTGATGGTGCAATAGGGACCTGACCAATAAGCAGAACAAGTATGTGGTTATCATCGCCATTCCATATGGTATGTGTGTGGAGCTGGGATCTTACGACTAGTGATTGTGGAGGCATAGCAAGCAAGGCTGACTAGGATGTGTAATTTGACATTGTAAGACAATGGTTAATGGTTAAAAGTAACTAAGGGTTAGAACATATGAACTGGAACACTTGCAAATGTTGACTATATACTTGGTCTTACAAATATTATCAAATAACTCAAATTGCTAATGAATACATAAAGAAATAATCTATATTAATGAAAATCATAGAAAAGCAATTTAATTAATCTACTATTGATTTATTACTTGGGGATATATGCTACAAGGCTTATATTGAGGTAAGACTGATTGAGGATATAAATATCTGTCTCCCATGTAAGACCCAGGGATTGAAGTCAAGTTTTCAGGCATGGCTTCAAGGCACCCTACCTTCTGAACCTTCTTACTGGCCATAAATACACATTTCAACAAGATTTTTTTTCATTTTTTATTAAGTATTTTTACATGTACATTTATATTGTTATACATATGTACAATAAACTACCAACAGCAAGAAGAACCATGAAATAATCAGGAGATATATAAATGTTACAGTCTTAGTGTTTTGGCTATTTGTATTTGGCAGCCTTATAGAAAACATTTTTCCTCTCTTGCTGCATCTAAAATTCTGAATGTAAACTTTTATCTATCATATTTAATCATCATCAACTTAAAACATCTATCGAGACCTAAAAACATCTTAACCCCTAACGAACTAAGCTTAATTGTAAAAATAGACTATCTGGTCTTCAACCCCATATGAGACTTGAGAAGGAATAAAATTTATTACCTAACTATATAGGGGGTGCAGGTTAGCAGCTTCCCAAATAAGAAGATGACAGAGACAGTTTGCTACCTGAGCAGTCACCCAAAACTCTCTATAACACTGGAACATCTTCTTCAGCCTTCTGGCCCAATGTATCTGACAGACATATTTGTGAGGTAGGAACTATTACTAGTCTATTTTTATCACAAGTCTATTTTTATGCACATCTTAGGTGCAACAGATAGTTATGATTCTATAGAAAGATAAAGCAAAATAGTTAGGTAAGGTCTTCAAAAACCTCAGAGACATACAGAATATGGCATTTAAAATGTTTTTCTAATTTTAAAGATTCATTAACAATGAGACAGGTTAACTCCTGGCAACACCCAGCCTACCTCAAAGAGGATGATGAGCATCAAAGAGCTTTCTTATGCAGATGGTTTCAAATGCGGCAAACAAGTCACTGGGCAAAATGTCCTCATTTCTACCACATACAGAATTCTGCCTTTAAAAGGGCAAGCTTGGATGCAGGCAGAGTCAGCGGCCAAACTCTGTCGTAACAGGATAATCAAGCAATATTTTTAGTTCATTTTTAAACAGACCCCCGACATCTTTCACATAATCCTATACGCATTCCTCCTAGTCTCAATTCTCTCTTTAGGGTTGGCCTACGAATGGACACAAAAGGGACTAGAATGAATAGAATAAGTGGTAATTAGTTTAACTAAAATTAATGATTTCGACTCATTAGATTATGGCCTCACCATAATTACCAAGTGTCTCCTACCTATATCAACCTAACCCTAGCTTTCTCCCTATCACTCCTAGGCACTCTAATATTCCGATCACACCTTATATCCACACTTCTATGCCTAGAAGGAATAATACTCTCTCTATTCATATTAACATGCATCTCTTCCCTAAATACTAAGGAAGTGGAGAAATAAAGTGATTGTTGGAACTAAGGAAGACTCTAGCATGATTTGAGCCAGTTTACTAAAAGAGGATGAAAGAAAGCAGATGAAAACCTGTTTTGTGTAGGTGAATGTGGTTGGTTTCCTTGTAGATTTTTGAGGGTGAAAAATCTGCACATTTTCAATTTTGAATATAATTTATTTACAGTGCCACATTGTTTCATGAACAGAATTATCTAATTAACAAACTGAAAAATAAAATTTCACATCTAAGTTGGAAAACTAGTAACATAAAACTTGAGCCCATGGTTTCAGTTCATGTTTACATATTGTTTGTTGCCTATTTAGATAACTTTATTAATCATTTTAATTAACCATTCTTAAGGACAAATACAGTGTATTTTGACTGTTTTATCAAATGATGTATTATATGAACTGAAAATATTTACAGATAGAGATTCACTGGAATTTACCAGTAGACTAAAAATGAATGCCATTCTGTGTCCCCTGTCACTGCTGCCAGGGTGCTGAGAGCCATACCAGAAGTGCAGGCTTCTCTCATTCTGGTCCAGGGACTGTCTAGGTTAGATGAATGTACCCTTGGGTTCAATGGTCCTGCTTTTCTCAAGAGCAGGAGTGGCTAGAGCACCCAGAACAAGGCCTGTGTGAAAGGCTACTCATCTCATTGGAGGTGTGGAGAAGATTTTCCACCAGGGTGTTACAATTAGCTCTTTTTAATGACATTGCCAGTATCGTAGAGCAGTAAAAACTTGAGCATACAAAAGCCAGTGGGTGATGATACCTCAGTGTTATAGCTCTTCAGATAAACTCCTGAGCTAATGACAGAGGGTGCCGGCCAATGGATGCCCATGTCTTGTAGGTTCTCAGGTAGAAACGCAGGTCTGGCTACAGCTTTGTGGGTGGTCAGCAGCTTCCCTCCTCTTCAGCAGTGATTGTGACCCAGGCAGCTATGGCTGCCTGGTCTGCAGCCAATCCCCTCCTCCCCCCAGTGTCCAGCAGAGAATTCTTCAGGGAGCAAGAGAGCCCTTTCTTCCTCAGAATAAATTAGGAGTCTCAGAGAGTTGTGGAGGAATGATAGAGCGAGAGAGCAAGCAAGCATTTATATCCTGAATCAGGGACATTATAGACCTTGGGAGATGGGAGGGCTTTTGGAAGAATGTGTTTGATTTACTGGGTGCCAGGGATATATCATTTACATGCACTAGCACAGTCCTATCCTAAGGAGTGGACTACAGTACTTAATTATCCTATGGGTTAGGGAAGGACTCAAGGTACAGTGGAAGGTCTTTTGCTGAAGTGTAAGGTTTCATTAGCATAAGTTGGCATATTTCCAGGAGTCCCCAGGTGCTTGCTGATCAAGTTCTACCAGGAGAAAGGGAGTTGAACCAGTTTGGTTTTTTCCCTAAGGATGATGTGACATTTATCATGTAGAGGATGTGAGGATTCTGACTCCCTAGAGTGGGCAGAGAGGAAGGAGCATTGTTGACAAAGGGTGTCTGTTGTTTTTGGACTGAGCTCAGGGGCTGTCCAGCAATGCCAGTCCCACAGATGACAATTTCCACAAGTTAATAATAAAGTTCCCAAATAAAATGAGGTGACTACAAACCAAGACAATAATGGCTTCTGATATAATTCCTACTGATTGAAAATAACAGAAATGTGACCGAAATTAGTGCTTCTTAGGTCTGTAGTTTTTCAGCTTCTGCCACAGGGATAGTAAGGATGGAAATATGTCTGTCTGCTTTAAAGAATAAGTGAAGAGTAGGTCAATGGATATTTAGCAGTGTCCAGCAACCACATTGAGGCAGATAAAGTAATATTTACACACGTATTTAAAAATGAAGCCATTAATGCTTTGTTTTGTTTAAAATGTAATAAAAGTAAAAATCAAAACAAAAACAAAAGAACCCTAAAACTTGATGTAATCACATGAGTGTTAATAATAGCTCGAATATTTTATTTATATTCCTCAATATAATATAATTTGATGAAGTACTACCTGGAATTATGCCTCATTATCAATGAAGCCAAGATTAGATAGAATCTAGCTGTCATCATCAGAAGAGAAAATGCTAGAATGAAGTACACAATCACAACTGCCCATGCAGAAAAACCATGTGCACTTGCCCTTCCCACACTGTGATCACAGATGTTGACCAAAAACTGTACTGGTTGTGAGCATTTTAAATGGCTGATTAGATATGCTGCCCAGTGTTTTGTGCAGATTATATTGTGTTAGAATTAGATGAAATCATACATCCAATTTAAGCAAAACCAAAAATGTCTTAGAATGGACTACCTGGTATTTAAAGGGAATGTGATGGTCAATAGATATTACAAAGGTGAATGGATAATTGACACTGAAGATGAAGTAATTTTGGGAACAATTCTGTCTTTCTTTGTTTTTAGTCGCTTTTAAACTGGTTGAGATGTAAGCTTGTTAGGGTAATATCAGACATATTTACAGTCATATCCAAATGTTGTTGGATAGAGTTGAGAAGGAGTCCAGATTGAATAAGAATGGATTGATGAGAAAACAGTAGCACATTGCAGGGAGGAAGTTATACAAAAGCACTGAAATAGATATCAATACATTAGGAGTCAATGATAGAGTGAGTAGTGTCTTCTTTGAATAGTTACTACGTGTAGAAAACTGTTCCTGGGGCCTAACGTGTCTATCGCTTCTAGTAGTCCTATGTTGCATGAATTGGTTTTCTTTCTTTATTTCTTTTTATATCTTCAAAAATGCGTGTCTAATCATGGGTTTTAAAGAGTTAAATAATTCTCCCATGTGGACTAGACACATAGTACTGAAAGTCATGGCTTGAAAAGGTCATAGGAAAAATATATATTTGCTGGACATGGCTAAGACAAAACATTTCTTACTTCATAGCCAGAGGAACACCATCTATGGCGGGAATGCTTACAGGGTAGGAGGACTTTGAACAGGAAACTCTTATCACTAGTATGTGCCAGGAAAATAGTAGCCACTGTTGAATGCACGTCTGCAGGACTATATTGCCAAGAGGATGACAATGAAACAGAAAAAGGAACACATCCGCAGAAGGATATAAATGTTATGCTTAGTGCAGATCTCATTTGAAAACAACTCTGTGTACCACAAATCCATATCCTCTTACTGAAGCACATACTGTTAAAGCACTCATAGCCTCAGGACGTTGCTTAAGACCAGCAGGAGATACTATGATTACCAACCTTTACATTTCTATTGCGCGTCTTCTTTGCTTAGGAAAGCTGAAAGCAAGAGAGTGCATTGCAGGACTTGAGGGCCAGGCCATCACTAGGAAGTGTTTCTTTCTTAGTCGTATTTGTAGAGAGCGAATATATACAAGCATTACATCTTACCTTTCTTGTACTCAGCCCATGCCCTTCAGTGATAGCAGTCACGTGGGAAACCTGAAAAACAAATGTGGCCAAAGCGCCAAGCACCATAAAGCACAGGAAATGCTCAGCTTTCAGTCTTCTGTGAAAACTGGACAGCATCAATTCTTGAGCAGTGGTACATTAAATAGCAGGAAAGAGACCCCAGGGATTAAGTGCTGGGCTGCAGCAGTACACTGACAATAAAGTAATGCCTATTTTCGTACAGGATTCCAGGGCATCTGGGGAGCACCAACAGCAGCAGAAAATTTTAAGAGTGGGAGGTAGACAAGAGACAATGTTGCAGAGAGGCCAGCAGAAATATCTTTAAGAGACTTGCTTTGCATTTTGCTCTGGGCAGTGGGCACGGAAGGAACAAAAGGACAGGTAGAGCAATCTGAGAGGTCAAAGAACTCTTCGTACCAATGTACCTGTCTAAACCAGGATCTCAGGAACAAAGATATAAACAAGAAAATGTTCTACAAATAGAAGCTAGACTAGAAATAATAAGGAAAGGAGTTTAAGGTGTACATAGCATATCATGTTGTAAGCAAATGCATGTTCCATTGTGAGTTTAGCTGCACACAGTGAAATCTCTGTTAACGTCATTCCATAGAAATAAAAAATGCAAATATTGGAGGCATACCACTGAAATGATGCTGATTTCTGTGACATGACTTCTGGGGAAATTATAAGAAAATCATTTAGAACATGTCAGTGGGGTGGTGACAGATTCTCGTAGGAGATTATAATTTGTTTTGTCTATCCGGTTGATTTAGTTAAAGCCATGTTTTGATGTGATTACACCACCTGTATTCAAATTATACCTTATTCCTAGAGGGAGGTAGACTTAATAACTCTTCATCTGCTACTCCAGTATTCAAATAGATTTTCATTTTTGACATTGGAGAAGGTAGTTAGGGAATTTAATGTGCAACGAGCATTGTACAAAGTACTGTTTCAGAGCTCCTTCTTAATCCTTTATAATGAAGAGGCTGAAAAGTAAATTGAGGCAGTGGGAACTTTTCTTGTCATCACAAGGTACGAAGTAACAGAGGTGACATGTAAACTGGGTTTCCTGTGGGCCCCGAGGCATTCATTCCTTAAAAGATGCCACACCATTTTCAAAATGCAGAATAGTAGGACCGACATGGAGGGCAGTGAAGAGACCTGCAGGGGATTAAAGAATCCTGGGTTCTACAAGAAGACAACAGATCTCAGTTGACTTGTGCAGGGCCACTGTGGTCATATCTTGCACACTGAGAATCAGTAAAGTTTAACGTATCCTATGAGGAAAAGCAAAGTCTTATCCCAGTAAGGATAGAATTGAAAGTGACAGTAGACTCAGAAGATGTGTTACTGTTACCTACACCTACCATAGACGCACTGTCCTTGGTTGGTGCTTCAGACTCCACAGGCCTCTCTGGGCTCAAGAGTTGGCTCTCTTGGTCTTCTTAGGGAGCTATTGTCACTTCTAGGTCCTTTCATCTTTTCCCCCACTTTTCCACTAGACTCCCTACTCTTTGCCCAATGTGTGGCTGTGAGTGTCTGCATCTGTTTTGAACCACGGCTAGGTGGAGCCTCTCAGCAGAATATTGGGATTAGCTCTTCTTTGAAAGTCTGGTAGAATTCTGCACTAAAAGCATCTGGCCCTGGGCTTTTTTTTGGGGGGGGGGGATCTTCGACATAGGTGTAACTGATGGGCAGCTCAGGCTTCATGTGGGTCCACTAGTAAGGGGAGTGCGGTCTGTCTCTGACATGGACTGTCTTGCCTGCTTTTGATCATTTCCCCCCGATGGGACTGTCTTGCCACGCTATAGAGAAAGGGGATGAACTCAATCCTGATGTGAATTGATGAGTCAGGGTGGGTTGGTCATGGGGCGGGGGGCTTCCCTTTTCTGAGAAATAAAGGAGGGGGAGGGGGAGTGAGGGGGCTATGACTGGGATGTAAAGTGAATAAATAAGTAAATTAATAAAAATAAAATAAAATAAAAAATAAAAACACAAGCCAACAAGACTAGGCCAAAACAAACAAAAGTTAAAAAAAAAAAAAAAAAAACAGAAAGAAAGAAGGAGAGGGTGAAGTGGGAGGTGTGCTACAAAGCAGGATCAGACTGATGAATGGGACCTGGGCAACAGGAATCATATTTGAAGTTTTATTTCATGCCAGCTTTGATGCTAAATTTATAAATGGTTCTGATATCAATATGCTCAATATATTTCCTAGTGACAGAAGAGGTTATAAGAAAGAAAGAAAGATGAGAGAGAGAAAGAGAGAGAGAGAGAGAGAGAGAGAGAGAGAGAGAGAGAGAGAGAGAGAGAGAGAGAGAGAGAACTAACCACATGTAATGTTACTCTCACATTTTTCATGTTCTTTTTGAAATACTCTTTCTGTTGTCTATCCAGGTCTCAGGCGCGCTTCCTCTCATTTTATATCCTGTTAGGGCAATTTGTGTCTCTTTATAAATCTGTGTGTATATTATTTCCCATCTATAACATAGAGACAGAAAGTAGGCTATTTTGCTTGACGTTATCTGTGACTAAAACTTAAAAAAACTTCTTTGAATTATATGGGAAACATATGAAGGACACAGACAGGTAAAATTAGAGTTTTAGTATCACTGATGAGGACATTAAAAGGGTGAGGTTTTGGAGACTGTTGGCAGTCTAATGATAATGGATGACATTCATTGTATTTAATAGTTTATCCAGAAGTGAATTCCTTTTCAAAGGAAGGATTTTGATTCCACACACTAGCAAGTATTTCTACATTAAAAGAATCAGATTTACTTTGATTTTTATTATTCTCATATTTACAAGAAAAGAGAGAAAGTATTTCAAAAAGCTACCAAACAAATAGTAGAAACTATGTGAATGATATAAATAAATCATTATTTCTCTATTTGTGGGACACAGAAACTTAAAAATATGTTGATTTTATGGTTGGAGGTGTTATAATAATGATATCAAATAGGTACCAAACAATCATAAAGAAAACATCATAAAATATTTTAACTGCTGGTCTTAACTTTTGTAGCAACATGTTTGAAGGTACAAATAAATGGTCACATTTTATAAATAATTAAAATTCTTTGTTTACTATAAGATAGCGAATAAAAATTTGTAATGATCTGTACAGAATAGGCATTTTTATAAATGACAGAAAGTTATTTCCCACAACTCTGAAAGCAAGTGAGGGACAGCTCAGCATGGAGAGTCCATTTTATGATAACCTCCTGTATCAAAAAAGATGGAGGAATCTGTGGGGTCTCATAAGGACATCCTTACTTCAAGCCTGCAGCAATCCCTTATTGTATCACCCAGATGGATAGGATTCTAGCCTCTGAAATTTGAGGGAACATAAACAATAAGTTTACTGCATTTAGGAGCTAAGATGTTTAACGAAAAAGAAACATCTTTTTATGAAATTTTTTTATGTAATAGTCTGTGTCTTTTTGGCTAGAAATACTAAAAGGTTCAAATGGTAAGAAGATTCTTAGTTGATATTATTTACATTTAGAATGTGATTGTGCACACAGTAATTTTTTATTTTTAATAATATTTACTTATTATTTTTAAGAATTCTGTTTTCAATTTATTTATTTAATCTCTTTACAGCCTGATCCTAGCCTGCTCCCCTCTTCCCTCCCAGTCCCTCCCTCATGTCCCATTCAGTCATCACGCCCCCTCCCTTTTCTCAGACAGAGGAGGCTTCCTAGGGGTACCAACCTACCCTGGCACCTCAGTTGCAGCAGTACTAAGCACGTCCTCTCCCACTGGGTCCTGACAAGGAAACCCAACGAGGGGAAAGGATCCAGAGTCAGAGTCAGCCCCTTCTACCACTGTTAGAAGAACCACATATTGACCGTGCCACCCATCTGCTACATATAGGTAGAGGGTCTAGTCCAGCCCATGCATGCTTTTGGTTGGTGGTTCAGTCTCTGTGAATGCCCATGGTTATTCTGTAGGTTGTCTTGTGATGTCCTTGACCTTTCTGGCTCCCTTTGTCCTTCCTCCCTCTCTTCCGCAGAACTCCCTGAGATCAATTTATTGTTTGCATATAGGTCACTGCAGATACACATGGTGATTTTTTTCTATGAACATGCATTTGACAAGAGCATAAAACTAAAAGGTATATCAAAAATGTGATGACAAAGAGAGACAACACATTGTAAAATTTAAGAAGCAATTCAAAAAGCAGATAATTGAATGTTGACAGACTGTGAAGGAAGTGCTAAAGAGGCATGCAAGTGACATATAGACTGAGCAGGTTGCACCAGCAATATGTGGGAATATGCACACAGATACATATTCGGAAAAACAACTATTGCTATCAAATGCCATGATGCCAAAGAGAGCTTGAAGGGATCTATCAAAGGTTTGGGAAGGAGGAAACAGAAGAGGTTAATGATGTAATTATAATCTCAAAAAATAAAATAAATAAAAATATAAGCCATAATGGCACTTAAAGAACAGCTACCAATCAAGTCTATAAGCAAAACTCAGTAACCAGAGCTACATCTCTGAACACACAATTTAAAATTTTGTTCAGATGCATAAGGGAGACAATGTAAATACTTTATAAATGTTATCTGACAACATGTAGACACATCTTCACACTAGAATCTACACCGGGCTTGAAACTAGAGTATTATTTCTCAACACTTTAGTCTTTGTGTAACTTCAGGGAGACTGAATTATTTACATACTAATGCACATGAACAAATTGCCACTGAAAGAACTAAGTGGGAAGGAGCAGCACATAGCTACCCAAACAGGAATGCAGAAGCAACATCATGAACACCTTCAGGATGCCTTTCAAAAAAAAAAAAAAAAAACAAACCAAGCCTACATGAATGTGAGATCTAACTACACAGAAAAGAGCTTGTAAAACCACGTAACAAAAGCTCTCATTAGAAGAGCTCATGTAGCCAACAGGTAAATTTAATAAGAAAAATATAATTAGTTCTTGTCATAATAAAGTTGTAGGGCCAATATGTTGCTAGCAGTTATCTTTAACAAACACAGAACAAAGTAACAATAAACACTTGAAAGATAACTGATAGGATTCACTTCTATATTTACTTACAGATCTTTGTTTTGTACCATTCCCTATGGACACAGCTTATATACCAGTCAGACAACTTTTTGTACTCTTTGACATCCTTAGATTGTGGTAACGGTGCTTATTTAAGCTGCAGGTACTCTAGATAGTTCCTATATGCCCCCTCTCATGTTGTTGGATGTCCTTAAGAATAAAATTAAGAATTTCCCAAGTTTCTTTAAAGAGCAAATGTATATGTGCACAACAATACCAATTCAGTTGGGAATAAAAAACTTCACATATCCAATGCATATTTAGTCTATTAATATAACCAATAATTAAGTTATACATAGTGAAACTGATAGACAGAGGCTTTCCAAAGCAATCAATATAGATTCCTTTCATTTCCTCTTTGTCTGGTAAAAGAATAGAATGCTTTAAATGACAATGTTTAGTTAGGAAATTAAAGTAAACAAGGAAACCCACAAGTCATATATGCAAATTAATGACTCAGCACATTTTCTTGTAAGAAAACATTACTATATATAAGCTGCAAAATAAATTTTCTCATATTCTCATATCTATACCTTCAAGAGTACAAATAATGTGAGACTCAACTGGTGAGAACTGGTTTCTAATCATACGTTAGCATATAGCCTTGGCTTGTCCAACATAAAACAATGGTTTCTATGCAATAGGTGACATGGTGTCATAAACAGTACAAACAAATCAACATTGGTTTGTTGTCAGAGACACAAATTTCAATCAAGTGTGTCACCAGCAAGATGAACGACTTACTGATTCCAGACTGTTCTTTTATCCTTCATTTAAAGAGCAAAGGATAAAGGCTAGGCCATCTATGGGATATGATTTTATTTCTGAATCTTCATGAAAATAATTTATGCTAAATCACAAGTTAATTTAGTGTGCTTAAAAGTAAGATATACAGTTTCTAGCATGCATTGGGAGGATTAAGTTGTTGAAAAATGTAATGAATTATTTATGCCAGTGTCTCCTATGCATCATCTTTTGTTTTGTTTTGTTTTTCTTTGTGGGTTTGAATGTATAGTCATCCATTGCTTTATTAAAGGGATATTTCTAAAAATTAGCCATTTGTTAGTATACCAGAATTTCTTTTTATATTTACTTAAAAATAATATTAAATAAAGTTATATTTCATATAAGGTACCTTCATTTCTTCATTTTACTAAAATCAAATTAATAATAACATCCAAAAGCTGAACTTAATATGCTTGGTGTATATATATATATATATATATATATATATATATATATATATATATATATATATATATATATATATATCACAATGACATTGGGAAATTATGATTCACTGTGACAATGTTGCATTGCAAATGCTTTCACATTACTTATGCTTTGTGAATTAACTTATTTATTATGCCACTGATTGGCTTGTATGCACTCGGTCCTCTATGAACTATATTGTTAGCACGCACTCACTCACGCACTCACTCACGCACTCACTCACTCACTCACTCACTCACTCACTCACTCACTCCATCCTCTGCACAACTTAAATATCTGAGTTTGTTTCTGTAACTTTTTCCTAATGGAAACTCTCCATTGCAGAGTGATTCATTGAGATTTACACAATTGGTTCAAAGTCTTGTTTTCCTTTTTTTTTGTGATGGAAAAAAAAAATCCGACTAGATCAATTTAAGGAAAGAATGTTTGCTTTACTTTACATTTTAAGGGCTTACAGTCCATGGTAGTCCAGAAAACATGACAGCCAGACCTGGAGGCTCCCTGGTCACGTTTCCTCTACAATGAAGAAGCTGAGAGATGAATGCTTATGATCCGTTTGCTTTCTCCGTTTTGTTCGGTCTGAGACTCCAGTTCTCAAAATACTGCTGACCTACATTTATGGCGGGTGCTCCCACCTCAATTAACCTAATATAAATAATCTCTCACGGATGCCTAGGAGCTTATCTCTGCAGTGGTTTTAGGTCTTGTGAGGATGACAGTTAATAGTAACCGTTGCACACAGGCGCTTCGGCAGGAATGCATGTTCTAAGTGTAGGGCCAATACTGTGAGTCTTTCTGACTTGATCCCCCTTGTAAGGAACTTTCTCCTTGTATAAGGATATGGCTGTGAGTCCTTCAAACATGTTAGTCCTTGGGGCACTGTAACCAGAAACCAGAGACAAGCAAAGCCCAAATGACTGTAAAGAGAAAAGACAGCCAACTTCTGAGCTGAGCACATTCCTAAAAATAGCATAGCAGTGTCACACATGTCATGGTCCTGTGTTCCATTTCCCTGAGGGAACAATCAAGACCTTCTAACTGTCAACTTCCAGAAGATACAGTAATGCACTACTAGTCCTGCACATTCTGAAGTAATGACATTTTCCACAGGGCTGTTTTAAAGAAGTGTGTGAGTCACTTCCCTGTGAATGGTCAAGCGTTTTTGGGCTTGAGAGCAACATTCAGACTAGTGGCAAGTTCAGAAAGCTTGGCATTTTATTCTTTACTTAGTTTATTGGGTGCAATTCTTCTTCTGAGCCTCACTTTCCTTATGTTTGGAGGTACTGATAATGCTGACCTTATGTTTTAGTTTTATATATTAAATAAGATTTTGTGTGTCTGTGTGTGTGTGTGTGTTTGTGTATGTGTGTCTGGTTACTGGATACATTGTTACTAACAGCATATTTTGAAATGTATTCTTTGAATTTAAAGAGTCAATGGTTTTTAGTACTACGATTTCTTGAGATAATCCTGTGTTACTAAGTCTGTAATTATAATTGTAATTATCACTTCTGTGTTTTGTTTTCGAACAGTGAGATTCAAGAAACACTGTTCATATAGCAAGTCAGTATAGTTTAGATTGGAAAAACAAACCATTATGTTTCTTTACATCAACTAATAAAGGATAAACAAAATGCTCTTTTCACTGAAAATGCTTGCTGTGTCCCGAGATTTTTAGCTCCTTACTCTTCAGCAACATCAATACTGAGAAACCCATAATTTTTCTTTTGTTAAAGAACAAAACAAACCATTTAAAATTTAAGTCAAGAAGACAAGCTCGAAGAATAGGAGGCGTGTCTGCCTTTCTACTATAGACAGAATTTCTGCCTTAAAAAGTGAAAGCTTGGATGCAGGCAGAGTTGACGGCCAAAATCTGCCAAGACAGAGTAAGCAAGTCCTCAATAGTTCCTGCCTCAAAAATATGTCTGCCAGATCTATTGGGGCAGAAGACTGAAGAAGATGCTCCAACATAATAGAGAGTTTTGGGTGACTATTCAGGTAGCAAACTGTCTCTGTCATCTTTTTATTTGGAAAGCTACTAAACTACACTTCCGGTACATTCAAGTAGTCAAGTTTATTCCTCCTCAAGTCTCTGATGATGTTGAAGACCAGGTAGATTAATTTTACAATTAAGATTAGTTGGTTAGGGATTAAGATATTTTAGGTCTAGATAGATGTTTTCAGCTGATAATGACAATATGTGATGGAGATTGGTTTACATTCAGAATTTTAGATGCATCAAGATAGGAAACTTTTGTTCAAGACTGTCAAATACAAATAGACAAAACACTAAGAATGTAATATTTATATAATTCCTGATTCTATCATGGTTCTTCTTGCTACAGGTGATTTATTCTATATATGTGTAATAATATAAATGTATATGTAAAAACTGTAAAATATTTCTTAAAAAGAATAGGAGAATTAGAGGCCCTAAAACTGAGTCAAACCTGAAGTTACCTAACACCTTTGATTGCTGCCAATTAAGCTTTACTACATGGAGGAGTGTATGCTGACCCTGAAAATGTTACTGGATTGTATCTTGCCGATAGTTAGTCAAATTTAATTATAATCCCAGTGGTACTAAATTGTAGCTGATTTAGTAATTGAGAAATTATATTAAATTCATTAATCAAAGTGGTAAAACTGATAAAGCGCCTTAACGTCACATAAAGTTTTTTTCCAGCATAAACTAAATCTCCGTGATTTACAGCTTATAACATATCAAACACACTCGCAACCAGGGGCTTCATGGGAGTCAAAGGCACATGCATCATTTATAAGGGATCTCAGAACAGTATAATTAGTTACTTTCCTTTCTTTAGTAAGCTAAGACCCTTCTTTACTTTAGTGACAGTTCAGGGGCATTTTAATTTCATATACAATTCCATGCTTAGCAATATAGTATGAATATATTATGATATTTTGAAAGAGAACCCCTTTCTCATGCTAGTTGTTTCACATATTAAATACAATCGCACATGTTTTTCCTAGATGCGCATATGTGTCCTTGAAAATGTTCAGTCTATTCGAAAAATACAAAGTTCAAGGTGTCCAGATAAAAATCTGAAGAATAAAATTAGGAAGAGAGGGTCACTGGACAGTCTTGTATTGGATTGTCCCTCTCCTTAGGTCTAAGTAGGAATCCACCGTGCATGCGTTCTGAGTGGTATGACAAAATGGATGCAAGACAGGGAATATTTCCAGGGCATTTCTGTGTCAGTTACTCAAGTCACTTAAAAATATCCTATGATAGTTTAACTTTTTCCTCTTTCATGGTTTATAACTCTTTTCTTTCTCAGACTACAGGTAAGAAAATGAGAAATCAGATTGTATAGTTTTTCATTACTTGACATGATTTACTTGGCACTGAATTCTGTCTATGTTACTAAAACTTACTTTATATTAACTTTTTTCCTCACTACCATGTTAACTGTAACAGTAATGTTCAAAACACATCGCCTTCACACTTGACAGGTGACAATATCAATAAAGCATTAGGTTAGTGATTGGCTTAAAATCAGCCTCAGTACATTTCTCTTATTGTTGGTGGTATTATTGACAATTTTTAAAATCAAGGAAAAGGAAAATAAAAATGACCTCTTAGGTCTTGGATGGATGAAAATAAATCCTGTACTGGAAGAGTTTCCCACTAATTTTGTCCAAAAGGTGTGACAGGCTAACATAGAACACATATTGGTTAAGCAAAGATGTCAGCAGTTTCCTTGGCCTCAGGGCCAAGAGTTAACTGCTCTAAGTCAGCTGACACGTCACACCTGGCTCTGTGGGTGGAAAAAACATGCCATGTTTTTGAAGATCTCATTTTTCAGTATTTCTTGACTTAAGTAAACATTAAATATAACCCATGGTGATTCTCAGTAACCTCTGTATTTCTCAATTCAACCCTGGTAGTTTTGGCTTCTACCTAGCTGCTAATTAGATTTTAAATGCTGTTAGTCTTTTAATGAATTTTTTTATTATTACAGATAGCAAGTATATGTGACATCAAGAAATATTACAAAAAGAGCAAGATGAAGACAAGTTAAAAATTCTTATGACCTCCCTATGATGACATAAGAACTGCTGATCCCTTTACACATAACCTTTTAATTCTCTGTCTCTCTCAACCTTTAGAGAGATGATTTCTTATCTATCGCTTTTCCACTCAGGGAAATAAGCTGGAGACCCATGTAAAGTACCCTTGTGCTTGCACGTGCTAACAATCTCATGTGAAATGCATTTCCCAGCTCAGGGGAAGGAAGGGGCACGAAGAGGTGAGCTCTGTAGTGAGAACAGGCACATCCCTTGAATACTCCGACACTAGAGCTTGGAAAGGGACTAAAAAAAATTAACATTAGCACCGGCAGTCACATTCAGAGCAACATCAAGGAATTAATCCCTCAAATTTGTGTCTATTTTGGCTTAGTAAGGCAATAAAGCAAATCATCCTTTGCTCTTTTCCCCAGGTGACAAGAACTCAAGAGTGTATCTTAATAAAACCAGCCTTGTAAACTGTCCCTATTAGAGAGCTAGCTGTAGGATCAAAGTTACATATTGCTTACACTAATGAAAATTAATTTGGATGCAGGCCCAAACCAATTCTACAGACATAAAGAAGTGACACCATATGAGTGGTACTTTAAATTGAAAACTATTTTTAAAGGATCATAGGTAATTAGCATAAAATAATTTGAAAACTATGACTTGCTTCTCTGGTTATATTTCTATTCCAAATAAAATTTCCAATGTCATTCCTGCCTAGTTGTGTTAAGTAAATAATGAATTTAATTACATGGTAATATTCAGAAAAGTTAACCAAGCATGAGAGAAAGCAATTGTCTTTTGGGATTAGGGAATGAAAGCTACAGGAAGGAATACACAAAGGTCATATGATACACTCTGTAACTGCGGAAACCTGTAATTTCTTTTGAAATTTTAAGAAAGGGTGTCCATTCTTTTACAGTCAAGTAGATGACTTTTAGTCATTGAGAAGTTTTAATAAGCATATTAAACTCAGTTATGATTATAAGTAAGGGAGTAAATTATAAGGGAGATGTGCTTTCTTCTTTATTGTTAATTACATGAATTGTTCAATATTAATATACAGTGTTTCTAGAAATAAGAAAAATGTTTAGTGCTGGTTGTGGTGGTGCACGCCTTTAATACTAGTATTTGGGAGGCCTACAAAGTGAGTCCAGGACAGCCAGGGCTACATAGAGAAACCCTGTCTTGAACAACCAAAAAGAAAAGAAAGAAGAAAAGAAAAGGAAAGTGTTAAATTTTAAAATGGAAAGTATAAAAATGTTGATTGATAGTATAGCTTCCTAAATTATCCAGCTAAGGTTCAAATATTGTAAACACAGACAATTTTCTAAGTTATTATTTATCAATAAAAGTGTTCAGGACATGATAAGAGATCAGTAAAACACTCCTCATTATTACAGTTACTGAAAACCTAGTTGATACAGTTGAGGTCAATAACGTCACAAACAACTTGACTGAAAGACGCAGGGCACATCCTTGAAGCAGTACTCATATGTGTGTAGAAATTCTCAGGGTATTATTGTAAACTACAATGCTCTTACATTTTTAATAATGGACCATTTTGCTGTATTGTGTGAGCTGGTTGTAATTCCATTTTTGTAAATACAGCATGCGTTCAGGGAGGACTGACTCCTTCGCAGAGAGAATACTGAATTGACTGTCCCTTAACATAGCATTTGCATCTGGAGAAAGAGTCTTACATTGCACAGCACATAAGGTATTAATTACTTCCCCTAGATCTGCGTCAAGTATTCCTTGCTATGCAGCTGCTGTTGATAGGACCAGATAAGACCATTGCTAAAGGCAGTAATCCCTTTTAATATGCTACTGCTGAAGCATGTGCCAATGAATTCTTAGAGCCTTTTTTTCTACATTGATGTTGCGTTGTCACACAACTGTTTGTTGTCATCATAGTCACTCTTTGAATAAGAGCAGCTGTTTGTAAGTACTCTTTAGTATCAGATTGGAATCTCTTCCCCAGTGCTGTATGGGACCCATTCTAGGCCAGATGTTGTCCTAGACGTTTTTATTCTTGACCTAAGTAATGACTCACATGCAGTGATTCACAAACTTTTCTAAGCTAGTTGGGATGTAACCAATGGGATCATTTTATAATATTCTAACTGTGAAATAATTAGCTTGAATGGAATGATTACGTCATCACGTAATCAGCGCATCACTACAGCATTTTTCTTACTTCGTTCTGTGCCAGGAGTTTCTTGATGCTCTCTGCCTGGCACTGGTGCTAGGACCACCACACAACGTCACACTGAGAGGAGTGATGTTAACTGCTGCAGCGAGAAATCAGGACACTAGGAAGCACTAATCCAGAGAGCAAGGCTTCACAAAGGCTGAGGAAGGCGGGCTACATGCAGCCATGCTAACTAAATGGCCAGCAGGCAAAAAGTCCAAGATCTTGCAGGAAGTGGTACTCTACAATACGTGAGGAAGAAGGTGGAGGAGAGCGGAGCAGGGTATTAAGAAAAATATGTACATACACACATTTCTCAAGCAACTCTGCCTGTGCATGTACTCCAGGGTAAATTCGGCAACAGAATGGGAGGGAGGGAGGAATGGGAGGATACAAGGGATGCAATAACAATTGAGATGCAATATGAATAAATTATTAAAATATATTTAAAATTTTTCAGCTTTCCCATCAGTAAATCCAGTCATGTTAGTGATATATTCAGATATTCTCATAGGGATTAATAGAGGTTAAGGATTATAAGTGATCATAGAAAGAAAGCATGAAGTAATAAAATGCTTAGCACGCAACAGAAACTATTAACTACTATTGCTATGAAATACTGTAATGCTCTTACAGATAGCTTGAATAACAGTAGAATTATTTAAGGGCATATAACATTAGGATAGTTAGCACAGGGTGCATTTATGTGTTTAGGTTTATGTATGTACCTATATGCCTATCATAAAGATTGTTGAAAAAAGAGGGCACAAATTTTAAAAAGAGCAAAGAGACATTTATAGGAGGGTTTGGAAGGAGGAAATAAAGTGGAATGACGTAATTATATGATAATCACAAAAATAAATAATTCTTTAAAATTCTAAGTTTGCACATGCTAAAATAAGCAAAAATTTTAAATGTATAAAATAAATGGGGGAGGACAGGAAAAGTTGGAGGGGAAAATGGGAACTGCATTACATGCAATATACATGTGTATATAAATAGTAAATAAAATATTTCGATGCAAACTTAGATAAATCATGAAGTAGATGGAAGAAAAAAAATCTTTTTTAAAGGTCTTTGTGAGAGCTTAAGCCAAAGGGTTCTTATGCATCACAAGGGTTAGGGAGAGGAGGAAGGGGAATTTATGTACAAGTGCTCGGGGCTCCTAGGACATTTTCTGCTCAGCACTGCTAGTTTGCTCAGACACTACTGGTGAAAGAAACCTAAACAGAAGTCAGGATCAGCGGCTACCTCAGATGATTCTAACTTGAACTCACAGCTCCTTCTTTGGGAGTTGTTGACAGAACTACTTCAAAAGCGATTCTACCACTGAGAAAATAAAAAAGACAAATGAGGGCAGAGCCTTAACAACTGCAGAGAAAAATCAAACAGTGAGTTAGGAGCCTTGGGCTGCTACCTGCACAGAATGCTCCCTTTTCTCAGGACAACTTCAGAGCTTTTCGCTGTCACAGAAATGAGGATAGGGGGATGCTGAGATGAGGACAGGGAAAACCCTGACGTGGAGACTACTGCCATGAGGGCGACCAAGGGCTTTTGGAGGCATTCAAGCTCTGGAGCTGTTCATTTCGGTTCCTAATGGCTTTCTTTCAGCAAATCACCTCGCTATTTGGAAGGCCAGAAGAGTAACAAACTCCCACTTCCTCAGACTTCTCAGCTCTACTTAGGGTAAAAGCACTAATATTCTAAATGGAGTTCTATTAAGACATCAGGCACTCAGAAGAAAGGACTCTTTGCTTCCTTCACAATCAGATTGTTCCCTATAAAGATGCAAATTGAGGTGCTAACAGCAATAACCTGACACGTGTTTCACCAAAGGAGATGGGCAGAACTGAGCAGATTCTGCCCTCTGCTGAGTTAATTGCTCAGGTGTCTCTCTGTTAGGAGCACCCTCAGAGTGGAAAGCAGAGTGTTCTTTAGGCTTTCAATCAGAACAACAACTCTCATGCTTGTTAGAAGCCTCAGCAAGATTATCTGTGCTCTTATTATCAGTAGGGAAATCCACAGAAAGGGTTCTGCGGAGATAATTTACTTTCCTCCTCTAGGACGAAAGATGGTGGCGAGAGAGAATGAACCATGAGATTTTAGCACACATTAGATCCCGGTATGATTTGCCTATTTTTCAAAGTGTCTTCATGCAAAAAAAAAAAAAAAAAAAAAATGCTTTTTCATGATGAATATGAACTCATGCCTTATTTACAAAATTTAACCAATATCTGTATATGATTTTTTTAAATTATTGCTTTCACTTTTGTTATGAGTAGACACCTCTTGGCCAGCATGTTATTGGAAGAGGACCAGTTTCAGTTTTCGTGGGGTGTTTGTTGTTGTATTGGGCAGGTAGATGAGTGCTTACTCTCAGGTTTTGTGCTGTATCTTACAGTGTTATGCAATGAGAAACTGGCATTTTAAATGTAGGAGACACACTTGAAACACTTCAAGCTACCCTGTCAGCTTTGATCTGATATAATTGATACTAAGTCATTCTAAGGCTGCCTTATAATTACGAATTCTGAAACAAGGTTTTAAATAAAACAAGATAAGACCATGTAATGCCTTTCTTGGGTAATTTTCCTGTCACATACTCTTTATGTCTGAAAAAAATTAATAAAGTAAATCATGGAATATTGAACATAATGTCCCATTCCCCTCTTTGATTTATTGTGCTCAATAACTGGTCAGGCTAACTGGTACGAGTGGTATGACTCGTTTTTCCTTAGAGATTATTTTTACATTGTGGCTAGGCAGACTCACAGCAAGGAAAAGTAGAATTTCATGATCTAATGTAAGAAGGAAGGAATAGTGAGAGGGGCATTGGACATGACACTGGATTTTAACTTTCCGAGTTACATGGTTTTCATAAAACCAGCATGGGCTTGTGAGCATGAAGGATCAATGAGCTGAGTCCTGCCTTCCTCACTTCCTGCATTATTTATACCCATCAGTGAAAAGCCTCCCAGTCCATCTCTTGAGTTGTCCTCTCTAGTCACTTGAGGCACTGTAACATCTTCTGAGAGAAAAATTCAGGAGGTTGTGATGTCTGCCTAAGTGTTAAGTATATAATTTAAAGGCACACCAATCAACAGTACATCTTATGGTTCATTTTTCAATAAAGCTGATTCCATCTGATGATCGTGCTGAGCTCTGGGAGCCTTGTCTCACCTCTGTGGAGAAGGCACAAGCCTAGCTCTGGCTATCTGTGGTGTGTGCACACGCCAGCTGCTCCCTTCCATCCACCCGTGCCCCAAGTCCATGCTGTTATCAGTTCTTGTCTATTGATTCGGGGGAAATTCTTGCTTCCACTTGCTCATTTTTCCCTGTCTTTCCAGTAAACAATTCTCTGATCGCTGCAGGTAAATGTTAACTTCTCTCTATTTTTTTTTTTTTTTTTTTTTTTTTTTTATACTTCGGATCAATTACAGTCTTAGCAGCCAGCCTCATGAAAACGCCAGATGGGAACTCTTTCAATTTATGCCACAGCATCCACAAACCTACAGACACCCAGCCCAAACTTCTCTTTACGTTGTCGAAGTCCTTAATCGCACAGAACTTCTGCATGTACTCCGAAGCCTTTTTGTCCTTCGCTTCCGGCTCTGATTTTTCTTTCGCTCTTGTTACGTGTAACCTTGTCTCTGCTGCAAGGTGTTTCTTGTGAGCACTCAAATACTACTATGTTCCTGCACTGTAGGGTCAATTTCAACTCCAACTCTCGCCGACTTCTCTGTGATTTGACTAGCTTTTTATTGAAGATATTTTAATGTCAAGAATGTCGCTCAAACTTTATGACATGGCTTTTGTCATTTTAGTTTTACCCGTCATCATTTTTCAAAGAAATCAACAAATGTAGAAGAACAAAATGGCTATGGCATTGCAGGCAGAGTATGGTATTAAAGCTAGGCCAGGTAATGTTCTTAATCACAATAGCATGTTATATATAGCATGCAGCAAGGTATTTTTTTAAACTCCTGGGGAAAAAAATGAATACCCTTCTGCTTCTGGGCTGAGCGTGGCAACAAAGTATGCCAGTCCTCCGAGTGTCTGAACAGCTTGATAATGTGGATTGCAAATTAAAGCCCATCAATTGGCCTCCTAAGTGCTGGAGTAATGGGCATTTGCCAATGCAGCCAACACTCCCATTTGAATCATCAAGGTGGCATCCGTGATCATCAGTTTCTTGAATTTCCCTTTATTTAGGTCATTGGGAACCAGTCAAATCTCTAAGTCAAGTCAGTAGTTCTGGACCATTGGCTACCGAATCTGAGCAATGTGACACTGTTGGCCACCTGGTTTCTAGTTGGAGGTCGTTTACTTTCTGAAGGCTTCCAGTCTCTATGTCTTAGTTTGAGTCCTTTCTTATGCTTGATTTGTCCTTAGTAACCCAGGTAACTACCTCTTGTCCTATTTGTATATACTTTTAGACTGAGAGAACAGATAACTTTCTATCCTGTGCCTCCAAATATGTAACCTTTAGTGGCACATGTAGCTGTCACAGTAACTATCAATAGAATAATTTCATAGTTATAAATATAAACAAAATACTTTGTAGTTTTATTTTATTGCCAGATAAAATATTATCTGGTTGCTGCCAGAATATAATCTCCACTTTCTACATAAATATAGTACATGTTACTATAAAGATATAGTTATTCTATATTCATTATAAAGCATTTATATTTATTTATAATTTGGCAGTTATAACTTATATCCTAACTCATGGGGCACTTACAAAGAAAGTCTGGAAGTTAAGTATCTTCTCTCATTATACTGCCTAACTTATGTTTTCCTAGCCTTTTGTTTTTCTTCTTCCTTTTTATTTTTCTCTCTATTACTTTCTGACTTTCTTTGTCTTCTTCAATGCACTGTATCATTTGTATGAGCTTTGAAAGTGTTGAGGGTTGGATCTCATTCCTGTGACACTGACTTAATTGGACTAGGCACCAGGCATTTGAGAAGCTCTCCTGTGATTCCAATACACAGCAAAGTTTGAGAACCACTGGTTTAGATCATCTTTAATGTACCTTTCACTTCTAAAAATTCTAGCTTCTGTTATTTTTAAGAGGCTCTCTAGAGTGCTTTAAAACCAAAATATATCAGGGATTCTCTTTGTTGGATCCCAAAACACATTTCTTTCTACTTATATAGGAAGTTTTGATTGAAACTTCATGAAATCAGATCCAATTGTAAATAGTTAACAATCAGCAATTATTGATTTTCATCTAGATAATTCCAGTCCTCTAGGCTATCAGTATTTGAAAGCACTTTGAAGAAGAAAAGGTGTCTAAATATAGCAGGGCAACCCTCTGGATTACTCTTTAGCGTGGTGTTTTAGCTTAGCATCAGTATGGGTTTAATTGCACCTGTGCCTACCGTTTCCTTTGTTATATATTTTATAGGAAATTCCAGGGTTTTTTTTGTAACAAATTTGGACAATGATGTCACTGACGTACAGAATTGGATGGTCTTTCAGAACAAGGATGTAAAATTTGTGTCAGTAAAATGCCACTTCTATTATTTCTACCCAAAGCTACCATATTATCTAGAATGTGTTTTCAATTACATGTTTATTTCCAGTGTATATGTGAGTGCATGTACTAAGGTGCATATGTACTCATTTGATGTACCGTGCTGGGTAGGTGCAGGTCAGAGAACACCTTTGGGGAGATGGTGCTCTCCTCTCACCATGTGTGTTCTGAAGATGGAACTCAACTTTCTAGCCTTGATAATAGGTGCTTCTAGCAGCTAAGCTATCTCGAAGAGTTTATAAATTATTTATTTACAATATTCTTATTATATATATAATCGTTACTTAAAATAACAAACCATAGAATCAGATCACACTATTTTTGAAGGTTCCTTTCGTATTGGTTCTTTGGGAATTTTGCACAATGTGTTCTGACTAAATTTCCCCCTCCCCTAATTCCTGCCAGATTTCTACTCCCCATCTACTGAAATATGTGTCTTCTTTTACTTTTCTTTTCTTCTCTTTTTACGCTACAAAGACCAACTTGTGCATTCCATTTATACTTGGATGACTAGATTTCATTGGAGTGTGGTCAGCTTACCAGCTTCCCACTCTTAAAGAAAACAGACATTTTTTTTCCTTGTAGCTACCATAGCCCCACACCTCTGCAGGAGTCAGTAGTCCATAGCTGGGGTGCGCCTTCCAGCCTACCTCCCCTGTCCACAGTGGAACTTTGTCTGCATTGAGCTTCCTTGTAGCTTGTGCCTGCTGAGAGTTGAAGTATGCAGCTGCCTATGGTGTCCAAATGACACTGTTTGCTTATAGTCATCTGCCAACTCTGACTCATAAATTCCTTCTTTCCTTTTTTGTAATGAACCTTAAGCTTTGGCAGGAGGAGTTGTGATATAAATGTCTTATGGAGGCCTGAGAATTCTGTGGTTATTTATACTTTGCACCTTGTTAGGTTGTGGATCTTGTGCTAATAACTCTCAGCTCCAAATAGGAGCTTCTATGATGAGGTCCAAGAGATACAATGATCAGTGGGTGTAATTCTAAGGCATTAAGAATCAATTTAACACCATGCTTGTTTAGCAGAACAGGAATACTAGGTTCTCTCCTAGTGCTTATGACCTCATTACCCATAATTTCTTGACCTATCCATGGTACCAACTAAGAGGCTCAAGTTGTTGAATGGCATTTCAGTTCAGTCAGAATGGGGTTGGTTACCCCCATAGCATCCCTGTCATTGCTTCCCAAAATTTAACAGGCCAGTGATCGTTGTACATTGCAGGGTTTACATCTGAGGAAAAAATACAATTACGTTTTCCCTTTTGGTAACAACAACAAAAACAAAATTCCAGATTTATGAAAACTAGAACAGAAAGATAAAGCTTCCAAGTCAGTACCTGCACACTGTCTCCATCTTATATGTGCAAGAAAGTGGTATGTTCAGTTACAGGGTCTTACGCACAGGTTTTGGAGAGTAAAAAATAACACTGTCAATTGTTTGTAATACATGGGGATCCAGAATCTCCAAAAAAGGCAAGCTACTTATGAAACAGATTTTCACTAGTTTGCCTCTGACATTTAGTAGGGTCATTGTCATCCTAACGTAGGGTAACTACATTTTGTTGTCGTTGTTTCATGACAGCATTTCTCTGTGTAGTCTTGGCTGTCTAGGACTTGCTTTGTAGCCCAGGCTGGCCTCGAACTCACAGAGATCCACCTGCATCTGCCTCACTAAGTGCTGGGATGATAGGCATGTATCATCACTTCCAGCTGTGCAACTACATTTTAGTACACACACTCACCACATATATATATACACATACACACACATATGAACACACACACACCACAAACATATACATACATATATGAACACAGAAATGTGCACACATACATATATCCATCTCTCCATTTTAAAGCAGTGATTCATACCTTTTAAAGAAACTTTTGAGATGTACAGTGACCAGTCATAATCTTTAGTATGTGAGAGAAGGTTTTAAAACAGAACTATATACATATAACTCTTTAGAATATACAATGTTCCCTCAAAGGGTAACAACTTAAAAAGGCTATTGTCAATTTTAAAATAGGGATATTTTGTTTCGCGGTTTCATAGAGAACAAATTATGAGAGTGCTAACATCTTCTGTAAGTTTTTCCAGTTCAAGTATGCAAATTCTCATGAGCTTCATCTTATTTTAACTAGAGTTATTGCTCACTTGTATAGTAGATTTGGCGAGTTATTCTATGTACTCAGTTTATAGTTGTTCCAAAATTCTGACTTGTGCAATCGAAAGCAAAGATTTTTGCTTTCTTTCTCTCTCTTTACGGAAGTGGCATTATAGCTGCCATGTTCAACGGGAGAGCAATACATTGAAAATGGCATAGTAACATACAGGCCCACATCGTCACGGCTGTGCAATGTCAATTCAAATGCTCCTTGGGCTTCCCTTTCCCACCTTTAAATATGGGTTGCAACCGCCTGCACAACTACTAGGCTGAGGCAGTGAAATGATTAATTAGTAAGTCATGTTCACCAAGTAAAATTCTGGTGTAACACCTAATGGTTTCTTGTCTTTAGTTTTAAGTCTGTGTACGGTGTGTTTGTGGAGACAGAGAGAGGTCAGAATATCATTGAGGTATAGACTAGTGTTTCCTAGCATATATCATGGCAACGATAGATCAGGAACCCCTTTCTTCATCTAAATAAATGTCTAATTTATTTATACTATTCTGCAAACACATTAGTAAACATATGCAAATATATTGATGAAACAATATAAATACAGAGGTACATGAAAACATCACTATGTGAATAAGAAGTGTGTTCAGTATATGAACCAGAAGCATTATATTTTATCATCCTATACATAGGGGAGTAAAGGTATGATTTCAAATTATACATAAGTTTCTATAAAGATTGTTTTGCTTTATTCCAGAAAGATTTGCCTGCATCACTCTTTTGCCTATCACGAAAGGCAATCACTTGTTCTTTCCGAAAAGAATCATCTTTCTTCCCTATTCACATTGCTCCTTCTCTTTCATTCTTCCATTTTCAGCTGAAATTACCACCTTACTCGACTCGATATGTTGAATAATCAATTCTATTTACAGCATTCCAGATCAGAGCGACTTTCCTCCTGGCTTTGTTTTTACAGTGAGCAATACCTTGTTTGCTTATTTGTAAGGCTTTCATTATTCATTTCCTCTATAATAGAAACTCTAAGAGTGCAGGAACATTATGTGTTTCATTTCTGCTGCACTCTGGTGTCTCAATGAGATGGCTGGCAAATGTATATATGATGGATGAGTCAGTGATTCTCTGGTATGCAAACCAAAGACAGACACAAGCTCATCAAGAAAATGTAGCATATAAACCGTTTGAGAGCTTAAACGTCAATTAAATAAATTAGCCCTCTTGTATGCCAACTTCCACCATGTTGCCATAATATAATATTGTTCTCTATATGAATTATAGGTATCATAGCTGCATAACATATCATAGGAAGATGATAATATTCTGCACAATTTTTGGTTAGTCATTACTTACTCATTTTGTACTGCTTATCACAACAAGAGGTGCCTACAAACATTATTGCAAAGATTCATGGATTGTGGCTAGTGAGTGCATAGTTAGACAATATAAGATATTCTGTATATCACCTTCAATAAGGAGTGGCTGGCAACAGGTAGAGAGCTAGTGTGAAAAAATTAAGCTAAAGCGGAAGCTGATTGTTCCAGCCCTTTCAGAACTTCAGGATGGGTGGAAAATTCAGGCAAATAGTAAGTTAAATTTAGCCAGCAAAGATGTCTTGCCCCTGGGAAAAATAATTGTTTCATTCTATTGCCAAAAGGCAAAACAGCATCGCTTTAATTTGCCTGAGTCTGCCATAAAGTGCAGATGGAACTATAAAATATAGAATAAAATTAAACACATCTGTCCTTATCTAAAGCAGGTGAGGTCAGCCAGCCAAAAAACAACAAGGTGTAACACTGCACAGCCTGCAATATGCAGACCCATAGCAGAGGACGTGCTGACGGTGGAATAAAGAAAGAGTTGTGTAATCTGTATTGTTTTGTGTTTTCTTTATTGTGTCTGACTTCTTGTGCTGATTGCCACTATAGTTTTAAGATTTATCAACCAAGAGAATAAGTAAGTAAATGAAAATTATTTATTTCAACTCCAAGGACTTAGTAAGCTTTAAGTAATATCCACCCATCCCACCCCCACCCCACCCCACACACTCTTTTTCCTTATGTTAATTCAAATTGCAGAGTGTCGGAAGTTTTGTTTTGTTTTGTTTTAACCAATTTGTCAATTAAATATGAAATTTATCCAGGAAACTATTTTCTCTTAAAAGTTATCAACCCACGTCTGCCGATTATCCTGACAACAGCTACATATAGAAAACAGCAGGGTAAGATGATGGCTGTGCTGACCGTGACAGCAAAGCAAGGTAGCTTTGAGAATGCATGTTATTGTGCCCAATGGAGTAGACATCTCAATCTATTTTTATGGGGCCACATGCTTTTGCATAGCTATGAGATTACAACCTACTCTGCAAAAATTGTGGCATGACCCTTGGACTCTGTCTGAAATGCATAAAACCCAACAATTTTTCATAGTAAAATCACCAGGTCCTGGTTTTCGTGTTCTGGAGGGATTCTGCCGAAGAGTGGCTTTTGTTCTCGGACTCCCTATAATAATATTACAGAAGGTGTCCCCCGCCCCCTGCCCAGCATTAGGTAATGGCTATTCCTGGCTATTTCTACCTCTGTCCTCTTTGTCCTCAGTCACTCCATTTCTTTGCACAAGCGTAAGACATTCATTGCAGGAACATGGCTTTCTTTGTTTGCTTTTGGTTTCTCATAATCACATCCTTCATAAGCATTAATTTTGTATGTTTATAATTTTAGAGGAATGATTACATAGTCATTATTACTTAATAAACATTTATGTCATCTTTTCTTTTCCTGTTTTTAGATACTTAATACCAGACCTTCTGCATGCTAGACCCATGCTCCACCAGAGAGGTGCACCTCAGCCAGCTAAACTTGTTACACTCTCTACTTCCTCTTAGTGCTTATGTCTTGGCCATCACAGCTATAACAAGAATGTTATTAAAATTGCCTGTGGCAAAAAAAAAAATGGATTCACAGTAGCATCTGTAGTAGCTCCTCTTGGCTTTTCTCTGTTGTTGTTTTCTGTATTTTATGCTTTGTGCAAATCCACAACTTTATGGTTTGCTGAGATTATCCACCTAATACTGAGGGACCTTTGTTAACCGCTGGCAGACATTGACATACTAAAGCTCATTTGTGACAACTGTTATATTTATACTGATGATGGCCTAACACTTCTTATATTTTTTCAAAGTTATCTTCCTTCGGTTGCTGTAATATTTACTTATGAGCTGAAGGATCTGTCATCCTCCTCATCCTGCCCTAAATCTTTCCTTAAAACTCACTGACATTTAGCAATTCATAGTGAAGGGAAGGCCTTCAGTTAAACACCCACCTTATTATCAGACATATTTATTGGAGATGTTTTACAGACTGCTCAAACACAATACTTCCTTTAAAAACCAAATGCATTACACTTAAAAAATAAATAAATAAAAAACCTGACTACCAAAGTCACTAAAAATCAACCCTAATTACTTGCTATACTTCAGCACCCACATCTATTTTGTTACAATGCCATTTTGATTCATTGAATATTAAAGTCATTTTATGTCATTCCTATTCACTTAAATGATGTGCAAATACTAATGTTGTTGGTAAGATTCAAAGTAGAGAATACATTTAACAAGACGTTGTAATCTTAGTATTGAGATTGTAGTTCAGGAGTAGAGCACTTGTCTGACATTTTGCAAGTTCGTAGGCTAGATTCAGGACCACTGAAAAATAACAGAAAGTGTAAACGTACACAAAAATTAATCAAAATTGATAATGTAGTATATGTAAAATTTAGTAAATCTGTAAGTGTGTAACCATCATTCTAATTACGTTGTTATTCCATCTTGTTATAATCAATAAATATATGTAATTTTATACATCAACTAAAAACTGTTCGCAGCACTTTTTGTTTATTAGGAATTAGTAGGGATGTATTGGCTAATTTTATGACAAGTTGACACAATATAGACTCATGGGAGAGAAGAGAGTCCCAGTTGAGGAAATGCCTTTATGAGATCAGGCTGTAGGCAAGCCTGTGGGGCCCCATTTTTAATATTCTTTTTTTATTATAATTTATTCACATTACATCCCTACTATTATCCCTTCATTCTTATCTCCCTGTTCCCATCCTTCTTCACTTTCACTTCCTATTCCATACCACTATAATTCAACCAGGGGGTTGCTTCTTCTACACCTGCTGACCATAGCCTATCAGGTCTTAACCTGATTAGCCTGCATCCTCTTCCTTTGTATGCCCGCAGGGCCTCCCTGCCAAGGGAAATTGATCAAATCACTGGCACCAGAGTTTATGTCAGAGGTAGTACTTGCTCCTCCCAGAACCATAAAGAATGATCAGTCGGCTATACCGAACAGGGGGTCTAGGTTTATTGCATGCGCTGTCCTTGTTTGGTGCAACAGTTTGTGTAGGCCTGGTAGGGTCCAGATCCTCCAGCCTTGATGGCCTCCCTGTGGGGCTCCTGACCCCTCCAGGTCTTTTCATTCCTCCATTCTTCCACACAACTTTCAGAGCTCAGCCCTGAGAACAGCTGCTAGTACTAGAGTCTGTCCTGATCCGCTAATGGGTAGAGTCATAGGACATCTATGTTGGGCCAATATACCAAGCATGTCTTTCTGGGTATTCTGGTCACTTCTGAGGGTCCTTTTATTAGTTATTAGTTGTTAATCTTAGAGCCTGAGCTCTCATTTTATTTAACGTTGGATACTGGCTTGGAGTATATTGCCTTTATTATGTTTAGGAATGCATCTTGTATCCCTGATCTCTTCATGACTTTAAACATGAATGGGTGTTGGATTTGTCAAATACTTTTCTGGCATCTAAGGAAATGAGAAATGTTTTTTTTCCTTTCTATTTGTTTATATGGTAGATTACATTGATGGATTTCCAAATACTGAATCATTCCTGCATGCCTGGGTTGAAGCCTACTTGGTCATGGTGAATGATATCTTTGATGTGTGCATTCAGTTTATGAGTGTTTTATTGAGTATTTTTACATCAATGTTCTTAAGAGAAATTGGTCTGAAATTATCTTTCTTTGTTGGGTCATTGTGAGGTTTAGGTATCAAAGAGACTGTGTCTTCATAGAATGAGTTTGGTAATGTTCTTTCCATTTCTATTTTGTGGAATAGTTTAAAGAGTATTGGTATTACCTCTTCTTTGAAGATCTGATAGAATTCTGCACTGAAGCCATCTGGCCCTGGGCTTTCTATGGTTGGGATACTTTTGATGACTACTTCTATTTCCCCAGGAGAAATAGGATTATTTAATTTGCTTACCTGATCTTTATTCAACTAAGGTAAGTGGAATCTATGCAGAAAATTGTCCATTTTATTTAGATTTTTAAATTTTCTGGCCGATAGGCTTTTGAAGTAAGACCTAATGATTCTTTGGATTTCCCAGGTGTCTGTTGTTATGTCTACTTTCTCATTTTTTATTTTGTTGATTCAGATAGTGTCTCTCTACCTTTTAGTTAGTTTGGCTAAGGGTTTGTGTATTGTTGATTCTCTCAAAGAAAAAGCTCTTTGTTTAGTCAATTCCTTGAACTGTTCTCCTTGTTTCTAATTTATTGATTTCAGCCCTTAGTTTGATTATTTCTGGCCATCTACTCCTTTTGCATTTGTCTGCTTCTTTTTTTCCCTGGTGTTTCTAAATGTGCCCTTAACTTGCTTATATGAGATGTTTGCAATCTCTTTGTCAAGGTACTGAGTGCTATGAACTTTCCTCTTAGCACTGCTTTCATTGTATCCCACATATTAGCATAAGTTGTATCTTCATTTTCATTGACGTTTAGGAAGTCCCTAATTTCTTTATTTTTTTTCTTCTATGACCCAGTTGTCATTGAGTAGAGAGTTTTCAGTTTCCATGTGTATGTAGGCTTTATGTTATTTCTGTTGTTGTCAGTCCAAGGTAATCTGATAGGATACAAAGTATTATTTCAATATTCCTGAATCTGTTGAGGTTTGCTTTGTGACTTAATATAGAGTCAATTTTGGAGAAGATTCCATGAGATACTAAGAAGAAGGTATAATCTTTTATGTTTCAGTGAAATTTTCTGTAGATTTCTGTTAGGTCCATTTGATTCATGGCATCTGTTAGTGTCATTATTTTTGGTTTAGCTTTTGTTTTGTTGACCTATCCTTTGTTGAGAGGGGGTTGTTGAAGTCTTCCACTATTAACACTATTTACCCTTTATTAATGTTTTATTTACAAATGTGGGTGCCTTTATATTTGGGCATAGATGTTCAGAATTACAATGTCATCTTGATAGACTGTTCCTTTGATCAGTGTGATTTTGAGTAATTTTGATTAATTTTGCTTGAAAGTCTATTTTATTAGATATTAGAACGGCTACTCCAAATTTCTTCTCTTAATTGTTTGCTTGGAAGACCTTTTGTCCTGCCTTTTACTCTGAGTTGGTGTCTGTCTTGAGGCTGAGAGGTGTTTCTTCAATGCAACAGAATGTTGGGTCATGTTTACACATCCATCCTTAGAGTGTGCTTTTTATTGGAGAGTTGAGATCATTGATGTTGAGAAAGATTAATTACCAGTGACTGTTAGGTCCTTTTATTTTGATGTTGGTTGTGGTAATGTGTTTGTTTGTCTGATTTTTCTTTTGGAAAAGTGAAAATAACTATTTCCTGTGCTATCTGGGTATAGTTTACCTCCTTGGCCTAGGAAACCCAGACACCAGTGCCCTGTGTTCCACAGTTTAGACAGAAACACAGAGTGCAGGACAGGCATGTGGCTAAGCTTTGGAGATTGCACCATAGCCTGATGGTATGGTACAACAGGGAGACTTGATGTCAAACGCATCCATGCTGCACACTGTGGGAGTCTTCTCTGGGCTGGAAGACACAGACATTGGTGCCTTGTGGCCCACAGATCCATCTGAGACACATTGCATAAGTGGCATGGCCAGCAGGCCTATGGCTAGGCTTTGTAGATCTTGGCCACACATCTGCCTAGGCCCAGGAACCTTCCATAGATTGGTCCAATGTTCTGAGACTTGATGTCAAACGCATCCATGCTGCACACTGTGGGAGTCTTCTCTGGGCTGGAAGACACAGACATTGGTGCCTTGTGGCCCACAGATCCATCTGAGACACATTGCATAAGTGGCATGGCCAGCAGGCCTATGGCTAGGCTTTGTAGATCTTGGCCACACATCTGCCTAGGCCCAGGAACCTTCCATAGATTGGTCCAATGTTCTGAGGTCAGATCCACCCATTCTCCACAGCATGGGATCTCTCCTGGGGTAGAAGACCCAGACACTGATGCCCTGCAGGCCACAGTTCAGTCCAATTCTCTGAGCACAGGTGGATCACACAGGTAGGCATGGGATTAGACCCAGGAGACTGCGCATACACCAAGAGAGACTCAGGAACTCATCCATAGGACAACCTGGTGGTCTAAGACTGGACTCATTCATGTGAACACTTCTCACCTGGGAAACTCCAGCACCAGTTCTCTGTAGTTCCCAACTGTTTCCCTAGGTCACTGTGTAGACACCTCTCTCTGGCCAGTCAGATACAGTACATGATAGGCACCGCCATCTTGCTGTCTCCCTGAATCTTCTTAATTAGTGATTAATGTGGGTAGTAGGCCCAGCTTATTGTTTGTGGCACCATCCCTGGGCTGGTAGTTCTAGTTTCTATGAGAGAACAGGCTGAGCAGACCATTTTGCAGCACCTCTTCATATCCTTCATCACCTCCCCCTCTAGGTTTCTGTCCTGTTTGAGTTCCTGTCCTGACATCCTTATGATCATTGAGTTCTTTCGGTGATGAAGAGTGATACTGAAATGTTAGCCAAATAAACCCTTTCTTTCCCCATTTGCTTTTGGTCACTGGGTTTAGTCACACTACTAGCAACCTGACTAAGACAATTCATAATCAAAACAGAATGAATGTTCAGTAAGAGAAATAACATCAAAAATGACCAGCTAAATAATGCCTTATGTCTATGAATGTAACAAGAAGTGAGCAGATCTTTCTCATTTTGACGACAGAAGCATTATTTGACTGGTACACATGTCCAATCAAAACGATAATAGATTTAATATTATCATTTGGAAAGGGCCGTGTAGGTGCCGAGAAAGGTTTTATTGTATGTGATGTAATGTGAATGTAGGTGAATGTGTGTCAGGGTAGTCTTGTGGAAGTCTAAGAGCATGCTCTGGTATAATTCTCACCCTCCACCTTGTTTGAGGCAGAATTCCTTCTTGGTGACACCCACACACACCATGCTAGCTGTCCCTTGAGCTACTGAAGACTCTCCTGGACCTTTATCTGGCTTACTCTCAAAAGCTGTGGGATTATTGATGAACTCTAGCACTTCATTCACAGAACCTACTCCTCAGACCCCAAGAATGGTTTCTTTCTTTTTTTTTTTTTTTTTTTTTTTTTTTGGCTCTTCGAGCCAGGGTTCCTCTATGTAGCCTTGGCTGTCCGGGACTCACTTTGTAGATCAGGCTGGCCTCGAACTCGCAGCAATCCGCCTGCCTCTGCCTCCTGAGTGCTGGGATTAAAGGCATGCGCTACCACGCCCGGCTCCAAGAATGGTTTCTTAATGAAAGAAAAATGCCAGAATTACTGAGTCATGAAAGGAACAAGAACTGACAACTTTATATATTCTGACTCTGTCTTTGATCAACATCAGCATTTTACTGTGTACTATGTCCTGTGAGAGAAAGAGCTGTGTGTACTGCATAGGGACTCAGTTGCCAGAGAGTAGCAGGTCGGAGTTAAATTGTCTTGATTTTGAGTGACTCTGTAATTGCAAGCTTCATGTTCTGATGCTGTCCCAGACAATTGTTTTTCAATACAAATAAGACAATATAAATATCTTTAGCTTGCCTTGCCCCTATGGACATTATTGCAACCACTTACGATGCACGGGGAAGTCATACTCCTATTTAGGATAGTGCTGCAAAGAGAGGAATTATTATGGATAGTGCAAATATGTTTTGGTGAATGTTCACTCTAAATGCTCCTTGGAGATTGTGGAGCTGAGTTCATCCTGGAGGCATGCTCCTTCACACACATTTTTATTAGTAATGCCAGGAATTAGGCTCAAGTTGCACTCTTTGTGATAATAAAGATGCTACTGATCATTACTCCTCCCTTTTCCTTTCTCTTCCTCCTTTCTTCCTCATTTTCTTCTTCATTCTTTTTAGCATTGAAAGGGCCATATTACCTGATAAAGCCCCCTTTAATACTCCTCCACCCAGGTTTTTATATAAAGGTTATTTTTCCTTTCACATTGAATCAGCATGGCCACTTTGGATGTGTCAGCCTGCTCAGGGACAATTCCCAGGATTTCCTGATGTCCTTTAATTTTCTGAGAGGGCCTTTCATGATCCAAATGAGCTTTCAGAAATATTTTTATGAGAGTTAATACACATCTATGATTTTATATTTATCACGAGGTCATGTCTTTCGGTCAGAGCTTTAGACTTGGCCAGTTATTAGTTTGAGAGGCAAAAGTTGAGCAGTCAAAGTTGGCTCCCTCTGTATTTAATTTTAGGTTGAAAGGTTCTGTATTTGACATGCCTCTTTCTTGTAGTAGCTTATCATGTGTAGCTAATTGAGCCAATTGTCAGCTTAACTGTCTGTGTAGAAACCTCATTACTCCTATTCAAAGCTTATCATACACTTTCTGTCTTACAAGTATCTACAGATGACAACTTTACCGATTGCCATACTTTATTTAACAGTAGTGGCCACTTTTCTAGACTTGTACACCCATTATTAGAGAACGAAATTCAATCAGCCACACAACACCACAGATAAGACAATACTCATCTCTGCCACACAACACCACAGATAAGACAATACTCATCTCTGCCACACAACACCACAGGTAAGACAATACTCATCTCTGCCACACAACACCACAGGTAAGACAATACTCATCTCTGCCACACAACACCACAGATAAGACAATACTCATCTCTGCCACACAACACCACAGATAAGACAATACTCATCTCTGCCACACAACACCACAGGTAAGACAATACTCATCTCTGCCCACAACACCACAGATAAGACAATACTCATCTCTGCCACACAACACCACAGATAAGACAATATTCATCTCTGCCACACAACACCACAGATAAGACAATACTCATCTCTGCCACACAACACCACAGATAAGACAATACTCATCTCTGCCACACAACACCACAGGTAAGACAATACTTATCTCTGCCAACAACACCACAGATAAGACAATACTCATCTCTGCCACACAATACCACAGATAAGACAATACTCATCTCTGCTTTGGTGAAACTTACTTCTTGGTTGCAGTTCGTCTCTGAATCTTCAGTATTTCTGTCAGTATGAGAAGCTCAATAAGTACATTGACATTCACCTGGAGTTAGTTGGAAAAGAGCAATAGAAATTCAATGTCTGTTTTTAGTCCTTTGGTACCTTTAAGCCTATTAACATCATTTTGCTAATGTGGGTACATTAACAAATGGCATGTGACATTTCCAGATTCTAAATATCAGGAAAAATATTCTAGCATATTAGAAAGAGTAACCAAAAACTTACAAAGAAAATTGTGTAACTGGACAGAGGGGATTTATTGGATTGATTCACTAGAGAATCTAGGCTGTGCCTGATCTGCATGAGTGAAACCATGAACCAACTGAAACAATCCTAAAACAGACATAAGAAGTCAAAGCCTGAATCTTTGTTCCTCAGGTGATATCTGCAACCCCAATCCATGTGAAAATGGTGGCATCTGTCTGTCGGGATTGGCTGATGATTCCTTTTCCTGTGAGTGTCCAGACGGCTTCACAGATCCCAACTGCTCTAGTGTTGTGGAGGTTGGTAAGTGCAACGATCTTCCCAGTCCTTTAAATCGTTTGATAAATAGAGTTAAAGTTTAGGATAAAATAATAATTTTTGATTAGATACTTTCATAAAACAAGTGTATTATTTTCAATCCTACAATATCTTTCCTAAACCTGTATTTTCTAACATATATTAAGGTAATACTGGATATTTAGTGAGTAAAAATACTAATTAACAGTTCTTTTAGTATCATGCCCACTTTAGCGTTTAACATATTTTTAAAATGTAGGAACCAAGTATTTGAATCCTCTCCCTGTCTTTTCAATTAAAATCTACCTGAGATATTTTATAGTTACTGTTTCTCTGTATTTGGTAGAAATGGAACAGAAAGTATAAAGAACGATGAGATTTTGATATATTAAAAAAAGCAAAAATAGAAAAGTGGGCATTTTAAGGCAATACCTTCAACAACATAGAGGTATGAACATCACTATATTTTACTTACACATTTAATATTTTATTTAGTTATGCATAATATTTATTTTCATATTCTTATTTTTTAATAATTTATGGCAAGCAGTCAGGAATAATATGAGAAAATGCCAAAAATAGTTAAAAGTATTAATGCTAAAGGTACAAATGAGATCCAGTGAAATAGATTGCGATTAGAACACAAGGGTTACCACCATTGCTTCAGAATATTCTGATTTTTAAAATTTTTTACATACATTTATATTATTACACATATATACAATAAACTACCTACAGCAAGGAGAACCACAAAACAATAAGGGATTATATAAATTTACATCCGTAGTGTTTCAGCCATTTGTATTTGGAAGCCTTGAAGAAAATATTTTTCCTATCTTGCTGAGCCTCAAATTCTGAATGTTAATCAATATTTGTCATATCTCCATCATTATCAAGTTAAGACATCTATATAGACCTAAAAGCATCTTAACCCCTGAACAACTAAGCTTAAGTGTAAAACTGAACTATCTGGTCTATTACACCATCAGAGACTTGATAAGGTATAAAATTAATTACCTGACTATACAAGGAGTACAGGTCAGCAGCTTTTTATTTCACAGGGAAAAACACTGAACTTACTCATAGTTCTGTAGCAATTATTCTGGAAAGCCCACGAGGCTTCTACCTTACACAAAGAACTACAGGCAATGGGAAAAAGCTAGTATCATGGGGTTGGGCTGTCCCAGGGAAGAGCACATCAACTGGCTGTCCATTGCCAAGTGATAAACCTTGAAAACATACATATAGGTAGCATTTTCAGACTAAGGAGATTATATTTAGGGATACATTTGCATACATATGCACATATATGCATACAATAACAATGGGAAAAGATGCCTTGAACTTGTAGGAGAGTAAGGTCAGGATATATGTCAGGGTTTGGAGGGAGGAAAGGAAGGGAAAATTTTAAAAATATGTCAAATTCTGATTCAGTGTCAAGCTTTAAAGTTACATTTGTGTTTGTGATTCTACAGTCTGCAAAAGGTAATTTAAAATGCACATCTAGAAAAATTCTGTTATGATTTTATCTCAGACTTTAGTATTTTGCCAAAACCCATCTGAGGGTCTCCATGCTACTCAATTCAAAAGACCTTCTACTCTAACTGTGTACTTTTATTTCCCCTCCCAAAACCTCTAGTGTCAAATATACTCAGAATACTTCCCCATTTTTGCTGTCAATCCTCACTCACATCCTCTAATTTCTTAATGATGTCTCTCAGGCTTTTGGAATTCATTCATTAGATAACAGGATTTGCTTTGAACTTAACTTTTATATAGCTTCCTCTCTCTCTCTCTCTCTCTCTCTCTCTCTCTCTCTCTCTCTTTCTCTCTCTCTCTCTCCCTCCCTCTCTCTCTTCTCTCTGTGTCTCTCTCTCATTCTCCTCTCCTCACACACTTAGATTTTTACATACATATATTTTTAACCTCTTCAAGATACTAAGATTTCTTTTTTAAATATATTTTATTAATTTATTAATATTACATCTCAATTTTATCCCATCCCATGTATCCTCCCATTCTTCCCTCTATACCATTTTCCTCTTACTCTCCTCCCCTATGACTGTGACTGAAAGGGACTTCCTCCCCATGTATATGTTCATAGGGTATCAAGTCTCTTCTTGGTAGCCTGCTATCCTTCCTCTGAGTGCCACCAGACCTCCCCATTCATGGGACGTGGTCAAATATGGGGCACTAGAGTTCATGTGAAAGTCAATCTCCCCCTCTCTACACAACTGTGGAAAAATCCTGTCCATTGGTTAGATCTGGGTAGGGGTTCAAAGTTTACTGCACGTATTGTCCTTGGCTGGTGCCATAGTTTGAACAGAACCCCTGGGCCCAGATCTGCCCATCATAATGTTCTAGTTGTAGGTTTCTAGGACCCTCTGGATCCTTCTATTTCTCCATTGTAGAGTCTCAATAGGAATTCTTCCCCTCTGTCCCACTTTCCTGGTAAGTGAAGGCTTTCATGGAACATGCCCCTTGGGCTACTGTCCAGATATAAGTGAGTATATACCATTTGACTCTTTCTGCTTCTGGGTGAACTCACTCATTATTATCATTTCTAGTTCAATCCATTTGTCTACAAATTTTGGGAATTCCTTGTTTTTAATAGCTGAGTAGTATTCCATAGTGTAAATGTACCACAGTTTCTTTATCCATTCTTCTACTGAGGGACACTTAGGCTGTTTCCATGTTCTGGCTATTATGAATAAGGCTGCTATGAACATGGTTGAGCAAATTTTCTTGTTGTGTGCTGGAGCATCTTCTGGTATATTCCAAGGAGTGGAATAGGAAGGTCTTGAGGAAGTCCTATTCCCAGTTTTCTGAGATAGCTCCAGATAGATTTCCAAAGTGGCTGTATTAGTTTGCATTCCCACCAGCAATGAAGGAGTGTTCCTCTCTCTCCACATTCTCGCCAGCATGTGGTGTCGCTTGAATTTTTTATCTTAGCCATTCTGATGGGTGTAAGATGCTTTTGAATAGATGGGGCATGCATGCTTTCTCCTGCTCCAGCTCACTTGTAGAGAGAACTCCATGTGGCTGTGCCCACATTCCTTCCCAGTCAATAACTGGCTCTTATTCCTAGATGGCAATGTGAAACTGGATGTTTACATATTCTAAATATAAAGGAAATTTTTATTTATAGCAAATAGTGTAAGTGTATATATTATTGAGGAAATAGTAGCAACTGTTAAACTAATTATATAGCACAACTTTGTGTATCCTATTAGAATATTTAAAAACATTAGCAGGAACAAACATAAGCACAGCCACATAGTACATTGATAAAGTTAAAATAAAATAAATAAAAAACCAAAGGATTGATCCTTTAAGAAAAATTATAATTTTATGGCTAAGTTCAGATCAACTCATGCTTATTTCAGGAAATATCAGCATTATAGTCCCGTAACTCCAATCAACCCATCAATTAATTAATCAATAATAAAGTGTTAATTTTCATTCATTCATAGTCACATACTTATTGAGGAATTGTTTACTTAATAATGGAGATGAATGTTAAACTCACAGAAAGAGACATCTAATTTTATTGTAAAAAGATAAGTAAAAGACAGCTGATCACTAGGGATAGATAGGTAATAAATAAAAATACTAGAGTAAGTACATGAATGTATAAGCAGAAAGCCCTATGTCAGAGAATTCATGTATTAATCGAAACTGTAACATCTAAAAATAACTGTAAAATAATTCTAACCTAGAAGATGAGACTCTAAATGAAAGACACAATAGCTTGAGAACAAGGGATAAGAAATAAGCTCACTAACAAATTTGTATTTTTTACCGAAAACAACAGAGATGGTTGACAAGAAGTGACAAGTATGATGCTGCAGTATGGAAACAGATTCAGTAGATGGAGCAGGGAGCAGGGTGGCGGCGATATAGTTAATCAGGCAGCAGAGGTGTTCTTAAATCGGAGACAGTAACTCTCCATATGGGGAAAAAAACACTCAGAGTTTGAGTTTAAAGGATACAATGAGCAACGTATACAGTGGATTCATTGACTATTTGGGGAAAAAAAAAAAAACAAATGAAATACTATTTCCCTTTTCTTTATAAAAGTGATTAATTTTATTTACCTGTTTTATTAATGTAGGGTACATGGGTGTAGGGGATGTGTACATGTATGCATGGCATCTGTACCTGCATAGGCCAGAAGAGGGTATTGTTTAGATCATCTGACACTGGAAGTTCAAACAAGTACAAACCTCTAACGTAGGTGTTAGGAACTTAACTCTGGTCTTCTGGAAAAGCACTAAGTGCTCTTCGTCACCAGAGTACCATTTCAGGCATAAAAGGAATTATGAACAAATAAAAACACACGTAAAAAGTAAAGTTAGCATTCATTCTGAATATGGAATCTCAGAGAATTTCTAGATACACTTTAGGATGTCAAGCATACATTGTGCATTTGGTCATTAAAATCTGGACAGATGGGAGTGTCTACACTTAATAATTAGTAGACTTTTTCAATTACTAAAGCAAATATTCTTGAACATATTATTTATTATTCACTCATTCACCAAATATTTGTGTATATATTATGTCTACACGCCGTATGCCTGTTAAAATATAGGCTTTGTCTTTAGGTATCTAAGAGATCAAGAAGGGTTGTTTGAAAGATTGTGAAGTTAGCATTTAATAGGAAACTAGGAGAAGTTCTGAGATAAGGACCAAGATAAATAAAAATTTGGAGACAGGAGGGTAGGTGAAAGAAGAATTTGAGCACAGTTCAACTGTCCTTTGGGGTGATTGTATTGTAACACCACAAACAATAGTTAAGAATACAGTTGTTTACTATAAATAAGCTATTAAACGGACGAAAGAAATATGTGATAATATTGAGCATGAATGCAGTCCATGAAAACAATCAGATTTAGAATTTGGTAGTATTATGATACCTAGAACATTTTTGGGAAAAGCATATCATATAAAAATTCTGTTGGGTGCTGTTCACGGAAACACATCATGACCCAGTTTCTGCCTCTGTGTCCTCCCAGGCTGGTTAGCATCTAAATAGTCTTATTTTCTAGTAGTAGGGAAGGGTACATAACGGCCTTCAATTCAGAGCTACCCTACACTTTCCCCTTTTGACACATTCTAGCTAAACCTATTTTCACTTTGTAATTGATATTCTTTTCCTAATGCAGATTAAGATTCTATTTAATTTCTGAACCTCTAAGCACATAATTTCCAAGCTGTTCCATTGTTCCTACATCATTGTGAAAAACAATGGCTAGAAATGAGAAGACCACTGTACAAATTGGAAAAAAAAATACGAGCTGAGTATGCATTTGATGTCCGGTGAATAACCATATTCACACTCATCTGTCTGAAAGTGACTGGTGCCAGAATATAAAGTAGTATACCTGTCAGACTGCTTGAAAGACTTCTGGTTAGTGACATAAAGACCAGAATAATAACAAGCCTCACTTAGATCTATGCGGTTGGAGGCTATTTTTAGATTTACAAAATTTGATTACCAAATTATGGTTTTATAAACTTTAGTGTAATATTTATAGCAAATAAGATTATTAGTATTCATGTTATATGACAATGAAAGCTAGATATTCTTCGTGGTCTTAAATAGCTTCTAACAAAACTGATAACTTTGTGAGATGATTGACAAAATTTTGTTGTCAACTAGAGTTTAAGAGAATTGTCTTTATGATCATAAGTTTTTTTGTTCATAATTTTTATTATTATTATATTTACTTAATTTTCTAAAAAACAGTAATTAAATATATATTTATATAAACATAAGACTATTTAATTACATGAAAAATACAATAATTATTATATGTGTGTTTTAAACTTATAAAAGTGTCTGTAACATACCTTTGAACATAGTCACTTATTTTAAATATCTAATTTGTAATTAGTCATAATGGTTATAATCTGTCAGTTTACAAATGGCCAGCTCTAGAAATTTTATATTCACTGATAGGAAAATCAAAGTAAAGCATCAATGTACATTCTTCTTCTTATTATTATTATTATCATTATTACTATTATTATTATTATTATTATTATTATTATTATTATTATTATTATTGAATACAGAAATCTGTTGTTTTCTAGTTTAAAATAAGACCCATTTATTGGTAAAGCTTGAATTTGTACTGCCTTTTGTTCTGAAATTAGTTTTTGTTGTTGTTGTTGTTGTTGTTGTTAATTGAAGATGCATACTTCGTGTGTGTCATGCCAAAGGGAATGTATATACTAAGGAGCTTTTTTTCGGCTTAACATATAATTTCAATTTTTTTGGATTTTAATAATGTGTATGTATCATAGTTCTGTGACATAGCTAAACTGATTTTATATTTTTATTTTAATTGATCAATGAATTAGTGGTGTGTGTGTGTGTGTGTGTGTGTGTGAGAGAGAGAGAGAGAGAGAGAGAGAGAGAGAGAGAGAGAGAGAGAGAATGTGGACATGCAATGCACAAATCACAAAGCACATGTGTACATCAGAGGAACAGCTTTTGGAAGTCTGTCTTGTCCTTCCACTTGGTTTCTAGGCATCAACCCAGGTTATCAGACTTTACTTGTTGATCTGCCTTGCTGTCCCTGAATGAATGTCTATGACTTCTTATAGTCTCTTATTGTGCTTACCAATGTCAGCCACAGTAACTGGATTCACGGTTGCAGCTGGATTTCAAAGATGGTCCATCTGTTCTTCTTTAGGTCATGGCGCCATAAGTACCAACTATGGCCAAAGTGCCTAACAGTAGTAATAAAGAGAAAATACAAATGATGAGCACTTTTCAAACACAGCCTGTCAGGGGCTACATTTGAGAGCTTTAATTTAATGAGTAATGGTCTTATGTTACAATGATGGGAGAATCATAGAAGAGGGCATTGGGACCTATTTATTATCTTACTAAAGGTTTTTTATAACAAGTGCATCTTAAAGTTTAATTTCTCAAAGGGCTTCGTCAGTAGGAGCCATTAATAAATGTATACATTGGTTTGTAGATACTGTCAATATAAAGCCTAAAAAAAATAGTTCATCAAATGGAGACGTAGAAAGATGCCCTATTCACAACCAGGTTGGGCTACAAAACAAAATCCTGTATCAAAAAGAAAAATATATCATAAGAGCTATATAAGAAGGCTGAGAAGCTTATCATGGTGGTTTTCAAATGAAAAGAATCTTAGCAGATTTAGGTCCACTTTGTGATAGTTGTTATCCATGTGCAGTTATTTGTTTGTATAGAAGAAACAAAAAAAAATGTGTATTGGATGATTTAAAAAAAAAAGCTTGTTATAAAGCATAATTAAATAACATAAAATTATATCTCCTTTGTTTCACTTAAAGTCTTATTATAATAATAAATAAATAATCCAAAAGAGACTTAATAAGCCCATTTGGATATAGAGCCCTGTGTGTCTGAGGATGACTATAAGGAAGGGCCAGCCTCTGAAGTTACAACTATGTGAAGAAGTTGACATTTAATCAGAGAGATCTTAATGGTGTTCAAGAATGCATTGATTATGGAGAAGCTGAGGTCAACTAGGAAGGTCAGGTAGTGGCAGAAATGACACACTTATTAACATCACCTAAGTGGCAAGAAAGGCTACTGGTTGATGAGCGAGTTTACTTCATAGCATTGGTGGTACAAATGATGGGATGAAGCAAAAAAGACATGTTAGTAATACTTTGAAAAAATATTTTTGACAGGAATTAACTTATTATAAACATTAGAAACTGATATGACATTTTACACAAAATTAATTGACACCAGCTACATGTTATTGGGATGATATTTGCTTTGAGAATTATGAAGGCAAAGCTTAAGAATTATTGAAATAGAGGTGAAGATGTAGTTGCTTTGCTGAGGAATTGGAAGTAGATAGCAGTGTTTGTCAAAGTTTATTTAGCACTCCGTGAAGCGAAAGGAAAACAAGGTGACATTTCAAGATAACTTTGTCCTCTCAGAAAATTGATTGTCATATATATATCAAAGTATTAATGTGAAAGCAACTTTTGTAATCCATATTTCTTGGAAGGCAGCTATGCTTACCACCATACCACCAATGCCACACTTCTATATTTCTTAATGTGCGGTGGCAATATATAACTTTTAAAATGAGTTTTATTATGAGAAAGAATTACGCCTAGATATATTCTAGACCATGCAATCTTGTCCTTTGAAAGTAAAATATATATTAAGTTTAAATAGATAACAAGTCATATCTAGTACTTGATTTCAGTCACAGGATATAAAATAAAATGGAGGGCTACAACTTAATTACACAGAAAATTGTAGAACCATAATAAGGGTATTTGGTCCCTTACACATTTTCTGTGGTAATTATGCCAAATGTCTCTATCTAGCATGTTGATATAGCCACATTATATATTTACCTTATTAGATGATCATAGCAAAATTGAGGCTCAAGTATTTCATTTTCACCATAGAGAGCCTTTGGGCATAAAGTTTATTAGTGTTACCCATCTTCAGAGAAGCTGAAAGTATTTCCAAGGACTGAGCATCTACACATCAATTCCCTCTTTTAATCAGTGCCTCTAGTTTCCAAGACAACAGAAAAACTGAGTACATTACACAACAGCCTCCATTCACAAGCTCTGATGTCATTAATTATTCAGCTACAGAGATTCACCAAAATGGTTTTTTTTTTTTGATACACAATATTGTGGATAAATTCACACCTCATAATTAGACAGGCAGAGTTGCACTGTCATCATATGGGAAGCATTGAACAATTTGAGCCAGTAATGTGGTTAGCCAAGAAACTGATGATGAGTGCCTTTTTATCTTTTTTATTATAAGTTATTCAGATTGATAAGGCCATTTTTATTCATTAATACTGCCTTACTTTTATACTATCCAACACCATATGTACATATGAAACATTTATAGATCATAACTTACAAATCAGAAGGTGATCTTAAATAAATCTCAGGATTAAAAGAGGAAGTGAATCTGTGACAATGTAAAGACTAGAGTCTTGGTCGATGGCAGAATAGCTATTATAAAAGTCACTCCACAATATAGTACTAGTGTTCCACTTGCATAAATTGGAATATATGAAAACAACGACTGAACCTGAAACACAATATGTAGCACACTCCTGGTATTTGCTACCTGCCTGAGCGCGCTTTCATGGACTACTGTGGTAGGTAGCTAACTGAAAGGACCCCTTCTTAAAAGAAATGCGTCCTGATTTTGTGGTTAAGAAGAGCAAGTCTGATTTCAAGAATTAACCCTTCTGCTCGTAGTCTGTTGCAAGTAGAAACATCCGAGTTCTACATTCACGATATGAGGCAGCCATGAGTAGAAAGTGCATAACAAGGTAAAGGTGCTAAGCACGTCCAGATTATTTTCTTCCTATCATTCCCTAAAGGATAAGCAGGACAGCTGTTTACACTGCATTGCCAGTATCAGTGTGGGTCATCTAAAGGTCTGGAGCTATAGGAGGAGTGTGCCTAAGTAGTAAGCAAATGCTGTGCCATTTTCTCTAAGGTGCTCAAGTTACCTGTTTTTTTTTTTCCCCTCAGAATGTCTAAGACCAACATCCTGTGATGCCTCTGGTTGGCTGTGCATTGCTTCCTTTCCCTGTGCTTTACGCTACTCATCTGTAAAACATGGATCAACACATCAAACATGCTCCACAAATTGCTGTATGCAAAGCTCTTAAAATCGTTTCTAAATGCTAATAAGTGCCATCTAGGAGTTAAGTAACATACATAGTTATTCCATATACTCAACTGAAAAGCCTTGAGCAGAGATCAAACACCTACACCTCTGAATATTTTCTACCAATTCAGTCATTAATAACATCACTGAAGTATGTGATAAATCCCGACCTATTATTTTTAGATCAGAATTTCTCTGCTTGTGCTTGAATATACAAACTGGGGGTAATTTAACTGTCAGGTTTTGATGCTATTAAAAAGATTTTTTTCTTTCAACATATAATTTGACGAATCACCTCATTTGCTATGAGAAAATAACCCTATGTTTTATTATTTGAAAATTATGAATAATGTAAGTAATGCTTGCATAATTAAGAATCAGTCTTTCAGGAATATAGCTTTCCATGCTTAGAGCAAATAACATGAATTGATTTTTCTTTATAAGACTGCAGAGTGGTGCTCCTCTAAAACTATAATAAATGCCAAGTCAGAATTTATGACAACACATTAATATTACGTTCTTAGGTATGATAGATCAACAATAAGCTCTGTATGGCTTTGCATAAATATTGAATAAGAGAAATAGGAACACTGCAAGCTTCCATTTAATGATGTATGTTCAGCATCCCTGAATAGCTTTTCTTGACCCCTGAAAGATAATCTTTCCTTTCTTAGGCCTCCAGATGAGATCCCTCCCTTGGGAATACAGCTGAGAAAGGATGTGAAATAAGCATTACACAGTGCAGAGAAACAATGATTGTATAAGTGGAAGAAGACTCTCTGGGCCACCAGTGAACTGAAAGCAAGGCAGGCCCTAAAGTCCACATTCAAGGACAGAGCTGACTGTGGAGATGAGTTCATATGAAAGTATAGCTCACCAGCTCTGCAGTTGTTAAAGTAGAATGTTTTATGCAAAACATGGTATGTTTAAAAGAACATATGTATGAGAAGTGAGAGCTTTCTAGAAAGATTTAAATTGGTGGCTGCTCCGATTACCAGCTTTATGGGGAAAGACTGATAGCAAAACGAGAAGGCAGCTTGTCCTGGGATGGACAGGCCCTACACACCCCTTTATCTATTCCTGTACTGCTTCTTTTTGGTATTATCAAAGGTACCCCAAGAACATGACACTAGAACCACTCAGAGTTGGTTTTTATTGAAGTTTGAATTCATTATCAAATGATATGCAAAATATTAACCTGGACATCCACTGGGGAAATTTTAATATAATACTCCAGGCCTTTCATTTGAAGATCAATTGTTCTAAATTGTACCTTTCTCTGTTGCCTTTATTTATTCTGCTTCCTAGGTTACTATTTTTCAAACTATGGATTCATTTTGTTATTCTGGAACCTGGGATCTACTTCTTCCCTTCGGGGGCGGGGCAGGGGGCATTCAGACACTGAAGTGTCCAGGAATGAAGCTCAGCTGGGCTGCTGGGTCAGCAGGATCTTGATTAAGCAGTGGGTGTGTGCTGCTAGTGGAGGGCATGGGAATCTCTGTCTCTGATAACAGATTTTTTTTTTTTAGTGATATGATGCTTTCAATGACACAGATCTTCCCCTCATGCAGCTCTCTTTTGGGAGGAATAAGTTTTGTATAAACCTTGGGGAAGTAAGTAGTGATTTTTGGGTGAGTGAACATCATTGGCTTGGGCTGAGTTCCTGGGAATGTTCATGAAGAGTAACTGCAGGTGCTAGGCTACTTGACTGCCTCAAGAAGTGCAGAGGAGGAGGGTCCCAAAACTATTTGTGCAGCGGCAATATAGGAACAGAATAGGGAGGGAACAATCCTTACTCTTGCAGGTCTCCAGATTGAGATTGAGTCCCACGTGCCCCGCATAGTTTGATGGGAATAAAAAAGAATTGATTTGAAAATTCATGAAAGTCATTCATTGGGAGACAATGCTAATTTTTAATCTGCAAATTCTAAACAAAGCTAAGTTATGGAAGAGAACAATAATAACATTTTATGCTGTTTTCCAAAGGCTCCTTTACAATTAAAAGTCATCACTTGATGGGAAAATCTGTGTGATTCCATCTCATATTTTATTCGACTAGAGGTTCTCCTGGTCTTGGGACCCAAGGAAATCATTTTACTAAGAACGAATGTGTGCCTCTCCTGTCTGTGAATGTTAATCAAGTGCCTGTGACCTTACCCATTTTGAATTCTTTACTGAAAGATAATTGAATGCTGGAAGAATACCTTAAAGAGTTCACTTAAACGTTCAAACACATTTCTTTTCCACATCTAAGATACTTTTAACATACTTGCAGGGCACACATATTCCCGTCCCACCTCACTTTTAACACAAGCATGTTTCCTCATCAGAGCCTTTCTGTTCTCCTGCCCACAAGCCTAGTTTATGACCAGGAAGAGCATAAGGGCACTGTGCCTGAAGAAGGACAGAAAATTAGGTCTTTATGCTTTAAGTTGCTAATACAAAATGATATTTTTTTTTCTTCCAGGACTGTACCCTTAAGACAAGACCAATTTTATGTCTTGTTACTTAAATCATATAGGAGAGTGTTCACATCTTTGTAAATATTTTAAAATATCTCCACAAATTTGAGAATTTGTTCAACATTAGGCCAATCTGCTACAATGAAAAAAAAATAATTAAATAAATGAGACTATAAAAGAGAAGTAAAGAACCATAGAAGGTGTAATAGCTATGTGGATATTTGAATGGATGGCATATCATGTAGACATGTTATTCCATCGCTTTCCAGAGTCCATCTCTGGAGAGAGACATGAGGATTTCTTTGTGAGGTGCCGAGATGAACTCGTGGCTATTAACAGTTTACTATATATGGCAGTTTTACTATGTGACTATCAATCACATTTGATTTGGATGGTATTTCATTTTTCAGAAGTTGCGAAGGACCTATTTCTTCTACTTATTTTTTAAAGGTTTCAAGAAATGAATATTAAGAGTGTACATTCACAAATTAAAGTGTGTTTATTTCTTTACTCTTTGTTTGTTTAGTTATTATTTTGTGATGAGATCACATCCAGAACTTGTGCATGTTAAGCTCCTGTTTTACCCCTGAGCTACAAACCCAATTCTGGGAAAAAAAAAAAAAAAAAACCCAACCCAAAAGATAAGAAAGGAATTCAAAGAGTAGCCGTAAATGGCCCTGTCTTCCTTTTAAATTTACTCATGTCTATTTTCTTTTACGTCATTTGTGTTCTATAAAGGCATTCCAATTAAGAGGGAGAAAAAAGCCTGAGGAGACAAGCTGTGCAAAAATGGATATTGCATTGTTGCTTGATTAACATCTAAACATAGACACACTATTTCCCTTTAAAGAAAACCCTAATGATTGGGAAAATAAAGGCTTTCATTTTAGCTCCAATTTCAATAGTAGGAAAAATTCTATAGGAGTCATTAACCCACTGCCGAAAAGGCAAGAAAGCATTGCATTACTAGAGCTCAATGCATTCTAAAGTACTGCTCTACAGGTCCTTGGTATGAGCTAAAACCATATCAACAAGAATGTTTCCTTGACCAAAAAGAGAACAAGCAGATATTAAACTATCTCTCTTAGGAGAAAGTTATACCTTTCACTATTTTTTTATATATGAGTTTCAGAAGATGTTTTATTTAAAGTAAATAGTTAGATTTTTTAGAGCAACATTATTTATGATAACCAAAAGGAAAAATGCAAAGTCCATAAAATATTGTATGCAAATATAATATATAAAATAATCCATATCTGGTAATAGCAAGGTAGAAGTAATATATGTTACAATGTGGATAAAACTTGAGGAATTATACCAAACAAAATTGCAGACAAAGTAGACCATGTATTGATGTTTCCCCAGGAAAGACTACAGCATTGGTTATAAAATATCAAATGGTCATCCCTGTAAGCATACACATATGAGCATCATCATACAGACTGTTACTAGGAATACACACACACACACACACACACACACACATGCATGTAACACCACTTAATAAAAAATCCCATGAGTTTGAAAGGTTAAAAAAAGGTATATGGAATTGTTTGGACAGAAGAAAACAAAGGGAGAAATTAAATAATTATTTTATAATTTAAAAAAATAAAAGGAAAATGGACCACATAATGCATGATTCCATATACATGAGGTGTTCAGAAAAGGCAAATCTATAGAGACAGGACAGTAAATTAGTGATAGCCTAAGGATGAAAAATGACAGTAACTATTAGTGGTCATGAAAGATGCTGAGATGAACTAAACACACTGAAATGAACAGAGGTCACAGTAGCCTTTTTATCTTCAGTACCTTTTTAAATCTGAAAAAAAACTGAGAACTCGTGAAACTGAAAAACTTCTCTAAGGAAAAAGACTATGTCATCAGAACACAACCTACAGATTGGGAAAATATTTTCATCAACCCTACATTCAACAAAGGGCTAATATCTAAAATATATAAACAACTCAAGAAATGAAAGAATACCAAACCAAATAAACCAACTAAAAAAAGGGTGCAAGCCAGAGAATTCTCAACAGAGAGATATTGAATGGCTAAGAAACACTTAAAGAAATGCTCAAGTAATCAAGGAAATGCAAATCAAAATGACTCTAAGATTCCATCTTACACCTATGAGATTGGCAAAGATAAAAAACTAAAGTGACAGCACATGCTGGTGAAGATGTGGAGAAAGAGGAACACTCTGCCATTGCTAGTGGGAGCACAAACATATTCAACCACTTTGGAAATCAATCTGGCCCTTCCTCAGAAAATTGGGAATACTGTTACTTCAAGACTCAGCTATACCACTCTTGGGCATATACCCAAAAGATGTTCCACCATACAACAAGGGCATTTGCTCAACTACGTTCATAGCAGCTTTATTTGTAGTAGCCAATATCTGGAAATAATTTAGATGTCCCTTAACCGAAGAATAGACAAAGACAGGTACATTTACACAATGGAATACTACTATTCAGCTATTTAAAAACAAATCTTGAAATTTTCAGGCAAATGGATGGAACTAGAAATGATCATCATGAGATAGCTCAGACCCAGAAAGACATACATGGAAATACTCAGTTAAAAGTGGATATTAGCTCAACATAGATGTCCTCTGAGAGACTTCACCCAGTGGGGGATCAGACAGATACTGGACTCAAAGCTGGACTCTGGGTGGAGTGCAGATAGTTGTTGGGAAGAGTGGGACAATGAAAGGTCTGGGAGAGAGCAGGAGCTCCCACAGGGAGACCATCAAGGCCTGCAGATCTTGTCAAAAGGTGGCCTGCACAAATGGATGCAGCAGCCAAGGACAATGAATGCAGAGGTCCAAGACCTCCTGATCAGATGTAATCTGTGGACAGCCAATTCTCCACGTTGGGGGAGAGGAGACAGCTGTTGAACCTCTCACATGTACTCTGGTGCCCATGATTTGGTCACCGGCCCTTGGCAAGACTGCCTAGCGGGCACACAGTGGAGGGGATGCAGGCTATCCTGAGGAGAGCTAATAGGTAGATGTTTTAGAATTCATTATTGCAAGCCTGCAAGTCATATAAAATTTCACAATTCTTTTTTGGGTTGAGAATTTAGAGAAAATAAATCTTCCTTTAAGTGAATCCTTGCAAGTGTTGAATTTCCTTATAAGCAGAATTTTAATTATTGCATCAATTTCATTACTTGTTGAAGCTCTGAACATGCTGCTTAGTCTCCTGGAATTAATGAAGTTTTATGAGTTTAAAAGTTATCCATGTTTTCCGTGTTTTTAGAATATACTATTCTTTAAAGGATTCCTAACAAACCTGGGTTTCTTTGGACCCTGGTCCAATATTCTCATTTCATCCCAATTTTATTAATTTGAATCTTCTTTCTTTTTTTGTTATTTTGACTGTGACTTTCTCAATGTTATTTTATGTTTCAAAGAATCAGCTCTTTACTTGACTTATAGAATGTTTCATTTAGGTCCTTATTACATTAGTTTATGCCCTAGCATTTCTTTTATCACTTAGACCTACTAGATTTGAGTTATACTTCTTGTTTCTTGCTAGTCTTAAGGTTTAGATAATTTTCTTCAGATCACTCTTATTTTTTTAATATGAGCATTTTTAACTATAAATGTCTTTTTAAATATTATCTGTAATCTGTTCGAGATATAATGAATGTATACTATCATTTTCAGTTGCTTCTTGGAATTTTTGTGGAATTTTGGCTCATAATTTTTCTCTTACTCTTTTATTAGTAATTGATTCTTTTACCATATAATATATTCTCACTATAGTTTCCCGTACCTTATTCCTCCCAGTTCCTTAGCACCTCCATCTCATCTGGATCCACTCCATTTCTGTCTTTCATTAGAAGGGAACAGGCTCTAAGATATATAAAAAGATACTAAATATAAAAGAAATATGTCAAGCTAAAAGAAAAATCATTACACTGAAGTTGATGGAAAAAAGGAAAAGAGCCCAAATTGGGCACAAGAATTGGATACCCACTATTCTTACACATTCAGAAGTCCCATAAAAATACTAAACTGAAGACTGTAATATATACACAAAGGACCTGGTGCAGACCTGTGTCGCTCATATGGATGCTTCTTCAGTTCCTTTACAATTTACCCAATTGGAGGGTCTTGTTCTTTTGCTGTCCTCCATGCCCTCTGGGACTTCCACTAGTTCTTTCTCCTCTTTCTTGAAGATTCTGAGCTCTTAGGGTTGGGATTTGGTGGAGACATCTGTTCTAGAGCTGTCTGTTTCAAGGTTTTTCTCTTTGCTTAACGTGGCTATAGCGCTCTGTATTTGACACCATCTGCAGGAGAAAGCTTCTCTCATGGTGGCTGAATAAGGCACTATCTAGGGAATAGCAGAATATCATTAAGAATCGTTTTATTGTTACTTTTTTTTTTTTAATCCCAGTGGTAATTGATTTTATTCTAGGTCTCTGGACTATCTAATCTCTGGGGGTTTGTTTTGTCTCTAAAGAAGTTTCATGTAGGAATTCCATCTCATTGGGTGGGCCTCAAATCAAAGCAGACATTGGTTGGTTCTTCCCACAAGGTGTATGCCACAATTACAGTAGCATATTTTGCAGGCAGGAAAGATTGTAGATGGAAGTTTTGCACCTGAGTTTACTTTTCTTATTGGTAGCCCACAGAGTACCTTCCCACACCAAAATCACTACCCATATTGCTGGAGGTTCTACGTAGGCAACGGCTTACCCTCTGTGTTCAGTGAGTTGTGTTTGTGTTGTCTTCAGCAATGGAGCTTTGCTGTCACTTTGAAGAGTGACCTATTATCTTGGCAACAGCTTGGGTTGCTTGGGGTTTCCCATGGGACCTCTTTGGCCAACAAGTCAATTGGAAGTAACCCAGTCCCAGTATTGTAAGCTTCATTTGGTGACAAGGGATGGCCAGTGGGGACTCCATCTCTATTAGTATTTGGAGACTTCATTAGGATTTTCCTCATATATTATACAAAGTTTCCACTACACTATGTTTCTATACCAAGCACAAATTTGCCTCAGGTCTAGTTGTCTTTGCCCATATTCCCTCCCTAAACCATGACACCTCCCCACCTTCTTCCATTCCCATACCTACTGCCTCTTTTCCACCAATAAAATCTCTCCTATTTTTCCTCCCAGAGAGATCCATTAGTATTCCTTACTCTTCTCCTCTATACCTAATCTCACAGGATCTATAGATTATAACCCAGTTATCATTTATTGAATGGCAAAAATTTGCATATAAGTGAATCCTTAGCATGTTTATCTTCCTGAGTCTGGGTTACCTCACTCAGTATAAATTTTTTCTATTTACATCCATTTGCCTGCAAATTACATGATTTCATTGTTTTTTAACATTGGAGTAGTAAAACTATATTATGTATTTTTTTTTATTTTTTTATTAATTTATTCTTGTTACATCTCAATGTTTATCCCATCCCTTGTATCTTCCCATTCTTCCCTCCCCTCCATTTTCCCATTATTTCCCTCCCCTATGACTGTTCCTGAGGGGGATTACCTCCCCCTGTATATGCTCATAGGGTATCAAGTCTCTTCTGGGCAACCTGCTGTCCTTCCTCTGAGTGCCACCAAGTCTCCCCCTCCAGGGGACATGGTCAAATGTGAGGCACCAGAGTACGTGAGAAAGTTACATTGTGTATTTATACCACATTTTCTTTATCTATATTTTCATTGAGGGTCATCTAGGTTGTTTACAGTTTCTGGCTATTATTAAAAGAGCAGCAGTGAAAATGGTTCAGCAAGTGTCCGTGTGGTAAGATAAAGCTTTTTTGGGAGGTATATGCTGAAGAGTGGTTTAGCTGGATATTGAGGTAGATTAGGTCTCAGTTTTCTGAGGAACCACTGTATTGGTTTCCAAAGTGGTTTTCACTCCAGCTAGTAATGGAGGAATGTTTCCCTTTTTCTACATCCTTGCCAGCATGAGCTTTCACTTGTGTTATTGATTTTAGCTGTTGTGACAGGTATAAAATGGAATCTCAAAGTTTTTTTTTTTTTTTTTGTATTTCCCTGATGATTATGGATGTTGAACATTTCCTTGAGTGTTTCTTAGCTATTTGAATATCTTCTGTGGAGAATTCTGTCTTTAGATCTATACTCCTGCCATTTTATTTTTATTTTTTGGTTTTCGAACAGGGTTTCTCTTGTAGTCCTAGATGTCTTAGACATTTAGATTAGTCTGGCCTCGAACTCAGAGATTCTCTTGCCTCTGCCTTCTGATTAAAGGCATGATCCACCAGGCCCAGCTTGTACCCATTTTTAAACTGGATTATTTGTTGTTTTTTTTTAAATCTAGTTTCTCGAGTTATTTTTTATATATTGGATATTAGTTATTTATCAGATGTGGCATTAGTAAAATTCTTCCTACCTTGCAGGGCGCCACCTTGTCCAAATGAAAATGTCATAAAGAACCTTTTTAGTTCTTTGAGGTCCCATTTATTAGTTGTTGATCTTAGTCCTTGCACTACTGGTGTTCTGTTCAGAAAGTTGTGTCCTATGCCAATGAGTTCAAAGCTTGTCTTCATAATTTCTTCGCCAGGTTCAGTGCATATGTTTTTATGGTAAGGTCTTTGATCAATTTGCAGTTGAGTATTGCTTGGGGCGATGAGTATAGATTTATTTGCATTGTTCTACAATTTTACCAGCACCATTGGTTGAACATGTTGTCTTTTTTTCCAGTGTGTACTTCTGAGTGTTTGGATTTATGTTTGGGTCTTCAGTTTGATTCCATTTATCAGTGTGTCTATTTTTATACCATGGTGTGTTTTTATTACTATACGTTTGTAGTACAAGTTGATATAGAGAAATCATGTGACTTCCAGCACTTTTTTTGTTTGTATCTTTTATTTAAGACTGTTTTAGCTATCTTGGGCTTTTTGGGTTATTATTTTTGTTTTTGTTGTAGTATTTGTTTTTGTTTTTTTCCATGTGAAGCTGAAATTGTCCCTTAATATATATGAAGAATAGTGTTGGAATTTTGATGGAGATTGCATTTAAGTGTATATTATTTTTAAAAGGATGATCAATTTTACTGTGTTAATCCCATAGATACATGAGCATAGGAGATCTTTTCATTTTCTGGTCTGTTCTTCAGGCTTCATCTTTGAAAACAAAGTTTTTGTTTTATACATGTCTGTTACTTGGTTTAGTAGAGTTACTCTTAAGATAAATATCTTACATTTGAGGCTACTTTGAAGGTATCATTTCCCTAATTTCTTTCTAAATCCATTTGTAATTTGTATATAGGGAGGCTACTTGATCATAGTGGATGATCTTCTTCATGTGTTCTTGGATATGGTCTGCAGTATTTTATTGGGAATTTTTGTGTTGATGATTGTAAGGGAAATTGGTCTGTAATTCTGTTAATTTCCTGCTTGACTTTTCCTCATTGGTCTTTGATCTTTAGTATGCAAAAATGTACTTTCTGAAGTTCCTATTGATCTTTATTTCTTCCTTTAGCACGCTGAGATGATACAAGCAATTTTCTTTCTCTTTCCTTTATTGGCTAGGGCTTGTTTTATGATATATGATACCAACAATTATAAAAAACACCAATACTTCTTCAATTGCTCCACATAAAAGAAAAATAATATACACTACTGGCCTAATACTATGAGAAAAATACTATCCTGACACTGAAACGACACATTATATAGCCATCTCAGAAGACCCTTTATATGTGAGTTTGAAAAGTAAATAACAGTAGTTCGCACAAGCTGTAAATATCAGTGCCTGCTGGAATTATCAAGGTGGATGTGAAGAGGAAAGAGATGATGAAAGAGAAAAGAGAAGATGACTTATCTTCTCTGAGATAAAGTTCAGGATAGCAGTCAAATTCATCACTGGATGTCTGAAATAACCTACAGGGGAAAGATATTTAGAGAAGAAGTTAGAAGACCCTGAATATCAGGGTAGGATTGCATAGTATTATAGCTAACATTGTAGGGCATGTAAAGAGAGAAAAGTGAAAATCCTGCATTTGAGTTAGAGCTCTGAAAAGTGAGCAGTGAAGCCGCATATGTAATTGCATTGAGGAAGGGGCTTCTGAGTAAATATGCATATATTTTAATTAAAGAGATGATTTAATTGTCATTATCATGACCCTAGCAAACCTTCAGGTAAGTCAGCTTTCCTCATTGTTGGTACTAGCCAACTTAGAGCCAGTTGGATAAGCTCTTAACCTAAGGGACTGAAATGTGTAATGCAATCTCAGTTTTTGGCCAGGTTACAGTGTATGTTTCCACCCAGGGCCAGAGGGGAGAAGGATTTACATTTCCTTAGTGGTCTTCATCAGGTACTGATACCTCCCTCTTTTCATGTCACTTTTTAATTCTTTGCTTTCTTAAGATTGCCTTGTTACCAAGGAGACTAGAGATGAGATCCAAAGCTGAAAGTCTTTAGAGGGGGAAGGGTTGAGTCTAAAATGCCTTCAAACCTGCTAATGCCTATCTAGCTATCACGGTATGTCACAAATCTAAAGCCAGTAATATACTACTAAGTGGTGAAAAGCCAAGAGCATTTCACCAAACTATGGAATAACACAAGGGTCCACTTTCTCCTATCATTTAGTATGTTGTTTAAAATCTTAGAGAAAGCAATAAGAAAAGAGAGAGATGTAAAATGGACAAAAATAGGAAAATAAGAAGTAAATTTATATCTATTTACAAATGTCATGTTTCTGTTCTTAAAACAAAATCTATACACTCTACCAGAAAGCTTATAAATATGATAAGCAACTTAAATAGAATCACAAGATATATTATTAACATATAAAAATCTGCAGTTTTTATATATACAAAGAATGAACGTTTTGAAAAAGAGATAAGAAAAATATATTTTGTCGACAAGAATAAAGTTGAATAAACATAACCAAGTAGGTAAAAACCTCCACAATAAAAATGAGTCACATCTCCCTGCCTTCACATCCTTTGCAAAAGTCAATTCAAAATAGATCAAATGCTGTGATTAACTTCAGTTGTTACCTTGCCTGCCTGGAAAGTGGAAACTCTCAGGAGGGAATTGCCTCCACCGGATTGATCGGTACTTTTGTCTGTGGGACATTTTTTTAATTAATAATTGCTGTAGGTGGCCCCAGGATAGTGTAGACTGTGACTCTCTGAGGCAGCTGTTTATGATTGAGTAAGGCAGAAGTAGTAAGCAAATAAGCACCTGTCCTCATGATCTGCTTCACTTCCGGTCTTCAGGTTTCCAGCTCTGTTTATGCCTTTGTTTTTTTCATAATATACTAGGCCTGTGGCTTGAAATAAGCATTTCCTTATCCTTGTTGGTTGATTCCTAAGCAAAGTAGGACAGATCCAATTTAAAACATAAAATGTGAAAACTATTAGGAGAAATCACTTAAAATACATTCATAGACGACTTCTCTTAACAGACTCTAAAAGCAGAGGAAAACTACCCAAGAATTAACAAAGACTGGTGCCATAGTTTGAGCGGGACCCCTGGGGCCAAATCTGCCTATCATAATGTTCTTCTAGTAGGTTTCTAGGACCCTCTGGATCCTTCTACTTTGCCATTCTCCCATGCTTCTCTCATCTAGAGTCCCAATAGAATGTCCTCCCCTCTGTCCCAGTTTCCTGGTAAGTGAAGGCTTTCATGGGACATGCCCTCAAACTATGGCACCAGCCAAGGACAATACAGGTGGTAAACTTTAAGCCCCTACCCAGATCTAGCCAATGGACAGGACATTCTCCACAGTTGAGTGAAGAGTGGGGTATGACTTTCACACGTACTCTGGTGTCCCATATTTGACCATGTCCCCTGCAGGGGGAGACCTGGTGGCACTCAGAGGAAGGAAAGCAGGCTACCAAGAAGAGACTTGATATCTTATGAGCATATACAGGGGGAGGTAATCCCCCTCAGGCATAGTCATAGGGGAGGGGAATAAGGGGAAAATGAGAGGGAGAGAAAAATGGGAGGTGACAAGGGATGGGATAACCATTGAAATGTAATAAGAATAAATTAATAATAATTTTTTTTAATTAACAAAGACATGACATGGTATTCAAGTGTCTGAACACCAAAGAAAACAATCACTAAGTAAACACCCAGCCCTCAGAATTGGAGAAATATTATAATATCTTTATTCAAGAAAGAAGGTTCTGTCTAGAAAATATAATAACTTGTAAGCAAACAAACAACCAAACACCAAATAATCAAACTTCTAATCAATAAAGGAGCTAATTAAGTAAACAGACTTCTCTCAAGACAGCCAAGACAAATGGCAATAAATGTATTCAAGCATTCAACATCTTAACTGTTGAGAAATGCAAATTAAGACTGCTTTAATAATCCAAGTCACCTCAGTCAGAATGATTATCATCAGAAACCAATCAAACAAACAAGCAAATAAAGAAAATGAATACAAAACAAAGGGCCATAAATGCTGGTAAGATCCTAGGAAAGGTGTAGCCTCACAATGCAACCGCAGTGGATGGAGGTTTCTAAATAAATTAAAAATAGAATTGCCTTATGTACTAGCTTGTTTTCTATTGCTGTGATAAGAAAAAAAAAAAAAAAAAACAACAACAAAAAAAAAAAAAACACCAACTTGGGAAAGAAAAGGTTTAATTGGGTTCCAAGTGACACTCTGTCACTGAGAACCTCCGAGGCAGGAACTCAAGGCTGGGAATGGAAGAGGACTATAAGATAAGGTTGTTATCTCCTTGGTTTCCCTGGCTTGCTCAACTATCTCTTTTATACTGGCCACACCCACCTACCCAGGAATGGTACTGAAAAGAGTATGCCCGGCTTCTCTCTATCAATCAGCAGCTAAAAATAATACCCCCCCCCCATATATTTCCGAGTGTCAACATCATGGAGGTCATTCCTCCACTGAGGTTTCCTCATTCCAGATGGCAGGCGTTGACAGCCAATGTCAGCCACCATACCATATGACCTAGCTGTACTTCTAAACATATGCCGGAAAGTCTCCATATTCTATTTCACAGACAGTTGTCCATCTACGTTTATTGGTTCAGCATTCAGAATAGCAAGGAAGTGGAATCAAACTTGATCTCTATCAACAATGAATTGTAGTTTCTAAACAATGTAATTATATTTAGCCATATAGAAAATGAAGTTATAAATATATATACATTCATATATATGAATATTATATGAAAGTGATGTGTGTGTGTGTGTGTGTGTGTGTGTGTGTATGAAAGCCATTAACCTACAGAGGTGATAAATGATGCTGAACATCAGGGAACACAACACTGTATTTGTGCTATAAAAATGGATAGGAGGCTATTTGGTTTTTAAATATAATTTGTTAAGATTACATCTCATTTTTATCTTCCAATCCACCCCCACTTCTGCCCTATTCCCCTCCCCTACACCTGTGACAGAAAGGGACCTCCTGCCTCACCATATAGCCAGAACTGATCAGGTCTTATCTGGACAGCCTGCTTCCTCTTCCTGTTAGTGCCACCAGGTGCCTCACCAAGGGGAAGTGATCCTATTGGAGCCATCAGAATTCATGTCAGAGGCAGTTCCTCCTCTCCCTACAACTATGGAGAATCAGCTGTCCATTGCCTAGATCTGAACAGGGCGTCCAACAGTTTGCACAGGCCAGAATAGAAAGCTTTTTGTATGTTTTGGTCCAAGGGGGGCTAAGGAAATGTGGAAAAAGGAAAAAAAAAAACCACAAAAATCAAATTTGTAGATGATATAGGTAAATCAATATAAGGTAGTACATAAAATTTTAATTTATTTTAATATGAATTTAGTACTTATGATTGAACAATAGAATAAGAGTGAGGATATCTATTCTGGAATTATGAGTTTTACCCTATACTTCAAAATGACTTGTTCCAAGACTGTACCTGCCAACCATGACTCAGCCACTTTGTGTCTTTAGCTACATAGATATGGGACAGGGAATATGTTATTTGTACTCCATCAATGTTATTAACTTTGTTAAAATAGAATATATTCCACAGAAAGGTTTAAATAATACTATTTATTATTTAAAAACAGTTAAGTATATTATGCTATAGTCATGAAAATGAGCAATTATTCATTATGCCCATACTCACTAAATACAATACAAATACTACCTGTGATATGCTTCAAAATAAAAAATGTACCAGTACATTGATGTATAGACCTAAGGTTCCTACTACCAAGCCTGGTGACCTGTGTTCAATTCCTGGACTCTTGGACTAAAAGAAAGGTCTCTTGAAAGTTGTCTTCTGACATATACTTCATGTCATGTATACACATGTGTTTACACACAAATGAATAAATAAAGGATAGATAAATGTTTAAAAATGTAAAAAAGAAAAGTTTATAATTTTGTATTCTATTATTTTAGAATCTATGATATTATAGACAGCATATATTATGAAGAATTGTATATGTTTGGATGTTTTACTACAATATCTTTACATTTTTATTAGAGCTGAGTTTTTAGTTGTTAACTAAGAGTAGTTGATAAATATACTTTTATATTCAAATACAAACATTAACTCAGTGTCATGGTAGATTTTCTCCCAACACACTCAATTCCTAAATCCCAACCAGCATTAACATTTTATGTGTAATGATTCTGTGGTTTGCTTAGGTAGATGTTGTTACTGAGTTTTATGCCAATATTGCTTTTGGTTTTAACACATTTGCTTTATAGATTAGGTCATTTGTCTAGACTTAAGGAAATGAATTAAGGTTGAATTGAACAGTCTTCCTGACAGAAACACAACCAATGAGCAAGAATATGATTTTATCAGTCCCCACTGCTTGTCAAGCCACGTACAGGATAGAATTTGGGTGCTGTCACCATTGGGAGCTCAAGCATAGTGAACCGATAATTTGGGGGCCGTGGAACTTCTGATTATATTAATCATTTTTACTGTATGGTAATTCACCCTTTTCATAGTCAATTTGCCAAATATTGTGACTATATTAGTTCTATTGAAAAAAATGAGTAAGTGTTAGAGATAACTTCAGAACTTCTCACCTGTGTTTTTCCCTTCAAATATTTCTTTTGATTTGGCTATCAGTAATTTTAGGATAGGTTTGGCTGAGCTTCCCACCATCATATTACCTGATAATGACATTGTAAGAGGTCAGTAAATTTACCACTGGATTTCATTTTCTCATCCTTATAATTCCAATTATAAACACTATATGAAATTAATATTTAATCCGTGCCCTTAAAGTAAGGGTAAAGTCTTGCATTCAAAACAAGTTTGTAAATTATTGTGGAGCATTTGATTACTATTGGCTCTAGGTGGTAGTGTGAAAGAGGAGAAGGGAAAAGCTACATATTCTTGAGACTAATTTTCACTAAGTGGGTGAAAAGGTGTGATGTGAAGTTAAACCATGAAGGTGGACTTATTTTAGCTATGGAAGGAGGGGTGACTGGATAAACAAAATGTGCCTTTGCAATATTTATTTGTATATTCCTTTATTGCATAAGATAGCACAGCTTAACCATTTGCTCAGTAAGAAAGCACGTCTTTATAGCTTTCTAAGATTTGTGTTTATTTTTGCAAATAGCATATATTTTAATCAATAGCAAATGCTAAAACCAAAGGTTTCATTTCTCCTTCTTCTATTCCTCATTTTTATGCTTACTATTATGAAGTTTCTTTTTTACCACCCAAGATGTCAGTGCATTTATTTGTCACTTTAAGTTTTTCGTTAATCAGTCTATTTATTTTAAATCCTGATCAGAACTTCCCCTCCCTCTTCTCCTCCCAGTCCCTTCCTCTCACCTCCCTTCTGTTTCACTGTATTACATTCCCTCTCTTCTCAGAGAAGGGGAGACCTCTCGTGAGTATCAACTCACTTTGGCATATCAAATGGGATTCAGCGCATCTTCTAATGCGGCTAGACAAAGCAGTCCAGTTAGAGAAAAGGCAGGCAACAGAGATAGCCCCTGCTCTTGCTGTTTGATGTTCCACATGAGGACCAAGCTGTACATCCGTTACCTACGTGTTGGGCCTAGGTACATCCAACGGATGATCTCTAGATGGTGGTTCAGTCTGCCTTTGACCTCTGACACTATTAATAATATTCTGCTATGTCTGAAACCAGGAGTCAAACATAACAATCATCTGAATGGCTTTACCCAGAAGCTGATGAAAACAGATACACAGACCCACAGCCAAACAGTAGGTGGAGCTTGGAAAATATTATGGAAAAGGGGAAGGAAGGATTGAAAGTGAAAAGTCTTTTTTATTTTATTTATTTATTTATTTAAATTTGGTTTTCAAGACAAGGTTTCTTTGTGTAGCCTTTGCTTTCCTAGACTCACTTTGTAGACCAGGCTGGCCTTGAACTCACTGCAATCCACCTGCCTCTGCCTTCCAACTGCTAGGACTAAAGGTGTGTGCCACCATGCCCAGCTTGAAAGTGAAAAGCCTTAAATTCACTGTAGAGTGCATTAAAATAATACAGTATATAATTGTAAAGCCCGCATGAGCTCTAATGCTGCCAAACAGAAAATGCATTCTGTGATTCTTAAAATTAATCTACTCAGTTAACACACAATTGTTAGAAGTGTTTGGAGTTTGCTTAACAATTGCAGATTTAATTATTCACAAAACATCAAATGGTCAGTAGAATACCATTTGTCTTTTAAATATACTTTTTTTCTTTCTTGCTCCAAGAGATGAAATTAAATATAATTATGGAAATAATATATTTATATAGATAGATATTTTATACCAAAATGATTATTCAAAGTTTTCTTTTTCATATTCATTTCATATTCATATTCATATTTATTAATATTGCACAGCAAAGAGGTTGAGATTTATTGAGTTAAAAATGCCTGGAATAAGTGAAAATTCAGCTTTACTGTGTTTGGACAAGTACCTTTGAACTTTAGTAATGCTTTAAGAACTAGTGAAAAATTGTAAGCAAAATTTGGTTCAGTCTTCCTTTAGGAATATCTGTTTATGGGAAAGACTAATAAGCATATAAGATAAGGGCATAAAAACTACATGCATCCATGACTAACTTTGCATATTATTATTATATTTGCGTGCCTGTTTTATTATCACAAAGAACTCAAAATGCATGTGAAAGTCTCATTGATTTGCTATGTTTTTTCTGTGCAAATACAGTCTCCACTGGGTCTCATTCTACCCCAAGTGCTCTGCACTCCTACAGTGCAGAATGGGTCTCATCCTAGGTTGTCTGAGGCTTTTTAGGAAGGTTTCTGTTTCTTTGTTACACTTTCAAACAAGCAAGAAGATGGGACCTGAAATTCTGATATGCTAAGTCCTGTTCTCATTAGGCAAACCACCAAAAACAACAACAACAACAACAATAAAAGAAAACAAAAACCTAAGTTTCCTTTCAATATTTCTGTTAAGTTATTCCAAAAACAACTCCCTGCACAATATAATCTACATTACTTTTATGAGTTAATCTAATTCTGAAATTGTTTCTTGTCTTTGTCTTAAACACAGGCGTATCACACACTTGTCATCAGCTAGGCATTAGTATATATATATTCTCTGTCTATCATGGAAGTTAAATAAAATATTTTAAAATATTACTGCATATTATTACATATGAAAAAGTTAATCACGTAGATAATTAAATGCTTACAAGCATACTTGTTCCAAATTAGATGGGTTTATAGCATAGTAAACAAAATTTTACTGTCACTGTGACTTTATCAGTACCTATCTAAACAATGCATGATAGGATAATAAGTGTCTATTTTATATTTCCTAATGGTGTTTATGTACTTGATGTCAAGTCGCATTAGCTTCAGCATTGTTTGTAATACATCAACTCTCCAAATACAAAGCTCACTTAAAATCCAGAAGGATTAAAAGGACAAAAGGATATAGAAGAATTGCTGGGAACACAAAAGGAGAACAAAATCTCTCCAAGGAAGGAGTTTATGTGTTCTGAGTCAGAGATCGTTAGAGGAATACACAGACACCTGTGTTTGATTAGTTAGCGAGCTTCACAGTTAGTACCTGAAGAAGAAAAGGAAAGTATGTGTTTTGGGGAGTAGTGAGCAAGAAAAGGAATCTTTTAGAGATTTTCTTCTGCTTCTTCTAGATACTTCCCCACTTCTTAAACATGCACAGCTAGACTATCTTGAGGAAAAACTGATCCACTTCAAAATCAGAGGAGTAGGTTTAATATATTGATGCCTGTTGGTTCAGTTCTAGGACCCCGAGTTTTTATGTACTTCTGGTCTCAACTGCCTCAAATAAATTTTTGTTATTTTTTTAAATTTTTTATTATTAATTTATTCTTGTTACATCTCAATGGTTATCCCATCCTTTGTGTCCTCCCATTCTTCCCTCCCTCCCCTTTTCCCCTTATTCCCCTCCCCTCCCCTATGACTGTTCCTGAGGGAGATGAAAGAAGTAAAAGGATCCAGAGGGTCCTAGAAACCTACAAGTAGAACATTATGATAGACAGATTTGGGCCCAGGGGTCCCGCTCAAACTAAGGCACCAGCCAAGGACAATATAGGCGGTAAACTTTAAACCCCTACCCAGATCTAGACAATGGTCAGAACATTCTCCACAGTTGAGTGGAGAGTGGGATATGACTTTCTCATGTACTCTGGTGCCTCACATTTGGCCGTGTCCCCTGGAGGGGGAGACCTGGTGGCACTCAGAGGAAGGACAGCAGGTTACTGAGAAGAGACTTGATACCCTATAAGCCTCAAATAATTTTTTATGTGGCCCAATTTTACAAGAAACAAGTAAAACTGGTAAGCATTAACCTGAAGTGTGCTAACCAAAAATACAGAATGTAGTTTTCCTCATGAGAATTTACATCCACTCTGGTTCACTGGCTCCACAGTGTAATCCAGTATACAGCTTCCTTGTTTCTGCAGTTGGCTAACTGAGTTTGGGTTTGAAGTGATCATTTCCTTTTGAAAATAATTTATACATACATCGATAAAATTTTATATAAGCTAATCATAACTATCTATCTATATATGAATATTCCTCCACCCATGGAGTAATTTATTTTAAAATATCAGAATGTAGCATTAATTATGGAAATAATTTCATAGGCAATTTTAGCTTGTAAAAGTATTGTTTATATCTGTGTTTCAAATTTGTCTAATAATTCAGGGTAAATAGATTAGCATCCAAATATAAAACAGATTACATTAGAAAATATATTTTCAGTCAGTCTTCTTTTAAAGATAACATCAATTAAGTTTTTCAGATATTTGATAATTCATTAGGTTTCTCTAGGCTTCGTTGTCAATATATGAAGGAGAGAAAGAGAGAGAGAATGAATATGAACAATATTTTAACAGACACTTTCTCAGAAAAAAATGGAAAAACTATCCTTCCAGTTGCTTCTCCCCATTTGGACATCAGTAAACATCTCATTACACAATGGTGTTGAAAAACAGTGGCAGATTTAGCCTTCTGTATCTGAGGTTTCCATCCTGGAGATTCAAGCAGTATCAGATAGAAAATAATTTGTTTCTGCATTGAACAAATTACATATTTATTTCTGGCATTGTTTTCAAAACAGTATGGTATAACAACTATTTGCATATAGTTTGTAACACATTGGACGCTATATTAAGTCTACAGATCACTTGAAGCATGTGAAAGTATTGAACATTATTGTATGCAGACATTGTGGTATTCTATATGAAAGTCTTGATTTTCTGGGAGCAAAACCTTGGACTGTAAAGGAAATTTTTATTTCTGTACATGGAAAACTGACTGCGGCCAACAAGAGAACAAATTTTGTTCTAGGTACCTTTAATCTAAAACTAGTGTCATTTTTCTCCAAATTCAATAACATAGATATCTAATGAATTTTGAATTATTAAGAACCACAATACACATTTTAAAGTGTATTTTCTTATTTTTTTTTCTGCTTCTCACTTTTTGTAATAACTTCCACTCCTAAAGATTCAGTAGCCTGGGATAACACCCTGAAGTTAAAATCCAAATGCTCGGTGGTGGTGGTGCATGCCTTTAATCCCAGCACTTGGGAAGCTGGGGCAGGTGGATCTCCGTGAGTCAAGGCTAGCCTGGACTACAGAGGGAGTTCCAGGACAGCCAGAACTGTTATACAGAGAAACCCTGTCTCAAAAAAAAAAAAAAAAAAAAATCCAAATTCAATAAATGTGTAAAATGTTACACTGTTTCAATAAGCCCCCAGGGAGCATTTGTTATGCTTGACAAAAAAAGTTAAGTCCTGTTCCTTTGACGTTTCTTTACTGTCTGTTTTCCTAACACCACACAGATTTCAGTATATCTAAGAGTTGATTTGAGTAACAATTATCTTATCAGTTGTTTTTCTTTGGTGCCTATGTATTCATTAACAGAATATAACAAGACTGTTTAGGGCCAGATAAATACCTTTATTAAGCATACACAGGAAAATAAGGTATAATGGATGATTACAGTTTTAGAGCTAAGCTGATATCATCTAGAATTCAAATACACAGTTTTTAGACAAAATTTGAGGTGAGTCAGAACTTTGATAACTTCCTTCATCTTCAATTATTGGCTGCCTTGTGAAGGAATTGAGTTCACACATGCAAACGAATAGCCACAGGCATGTTTATTTTTTTCCCCACTGGAATCTGCAGATATTTTCAGTGGCCCATATAAGTCAGCACTTCTCAGGCCTCTTTGACCTATATACTGAGGAATTAGGAAGCTACCAACACCTTTCCCCTGTGAATGTGTTATGACATATTTTGGACACGATCCAGCAACAAACAGCTTTTTAAGTATATATAGTCTCCATGTCATGTGTTTGCTCTATCCGTTTCTTTAGGTGCCAGGGAGGCAAGCCAAAATGGAAGAGGGAGGGACTGTAGGGACACAAAGTAAGCTTGTTTCAAGTGTGCCCCGTGGAGTTAGGACTTTAGTGGAAAGAGTAGAGAATATTTCCTGGCTACACAGGATGCATTGATTAACAAACCGACTGGGGACAAAGCTACTTGATAAGCCATTCAGCTGAATAATTGTTTATTTTAAAACATCACGAATCAAGTGAAGTAGTGTTAGCTTTTGACATCTTATTCAACAGTAATATTCTGGGCAAATTGCTCTTATGCACAGAGCGGGCATGCCTCCCTCCACACAGGACGTGTGTGGGAATGCAAAGGTGAACTGGAAGACTGCGTGAGAATTTGTGAAGCTAGTCCTGCGGGTTTTGCTCTCCACTCTTACATTTGCTGCGCTCCCTCCCAACACACACACCACAGAAGGTTACTGCTTTGAAGTCTTCCTGCTCTCAGACACCCCCATATTCAAAGCGGGAGTCAGCATGAGTCACACTTTAATGAGTTCTAGTTTATGTTACCACACAGTGATATTACACGGCAATATTTCTATCCTGCTACAAATTAGGACCATTTAAAAGGATTCGAAGTAATTAGTTTGACAAGGAGCCCAGAAGTTGGCTCCAGGGTTGTGAAAGACTGAAGTAGGATTTTTTTTTTCTTTCCATATTACGATCTGTTCTTTAACTCTCCATGTTTATCCTTATGTGGATACAAAAATCTATAAGAAAATTACCTGAGGCCATCCTTTATACTTTCATGGTTCATACCTGTAATTCCTAAACTTGGGACAGAAGTTTATAAGTATTATCAGTTCAACTCTGAGTTCAAGGCCGACCTGCCCTACATAGAATTCCAGGCCAGCCTGGAATACACAGTGAAACTTTGTCTCAACAAACTAACAAAACACATCTCTATTCCCTTATCACATATGCATCCGTCATTACTGAACCTTGAAATGTGCGTGGTACATGTCTATAACTGAATGTATATGATTGAGTGTTTGGGCAGAAGAAGGCATGGGGGAATGACAAACAGGAGATTAAATATGGTTTGCCTAGAGTGCTCTTCATGTTTAGAAAAATTCAATATGATTTGGAATCAGTGGAATCAGAATAATCATGTTCTGCCACACAGAACACAAGGTTTTGCTGTTGGCAACGACTTTCGATTGAATAGGAAACAGAAAGTAAATTATCTATATGTGATATATAGCTAATAGTTTGAAAAAAACTGTTAAAATTACATGAATTATACTAAGTCAACTATGACAAGAAAATGGGCCTTCATAATAAATGCATGCACTAATGTGTATATTTTATTTAAATTTCCTATCATTAATTATAAATAAAGTCCATTTGACAAAAAAAAATTCTAGTATATGCCAAAATTATTAGTTACTGGATTGTACTGATTATTTGGAGTATGAAACATATTACTGTTTTCTTTTTTCTCTCCCCTCCTTTTTCCCTCCCACTTCCCAATTATTCCCTTTTTCTGTCCACTCCATCTTCCTCCCTTTAACATAGCATCAGATGAAGAAGAGCCTACTTCAACAGGTAAACATCCCATACAACAAAGGCTTGTTTTCCTATTAAACTTAAATTCTTACTAATGGAAAATTGAATTGGGAATATAGCTCAGTAGCAGTCTATGTTCCTTGTATTAGGTTCAATCTACTGTAGCGTCTACAATATCCCCCCCCCCCAATGATTTTTAAGCCAAGGATGATGGTGCACACCTCCAATTCCAGCTCTTAGGAGTCTGATGCAGGAAATCATGAGTTCCAGGGATATCTGTCCTCCTCAGCAAAGTTCTGGCCAGCCTGAAATGCTTATTAAGATTCTGTCTTCAAACAAACAAGTGAACATACTAATAATGAAGGCTCAAGTGTTTGAAGTATATTTTGTTCATGCTGCAACCAGATAATTAAGGGTTTTGTTTACATTTTTATTTCATAGACAGGCTGTAATAAGCTAGTTTGAATCATGTTGTCTCAGAAAATTGAACAGGAAAAATAAAATAACCTCAAATAAGCTCACAAAGAAAATCCTAGCAACATCATGGAAACACAGAACATTAGAGTATTGAGAAAAATGTTTCAAAATAATGAAAGTAAAATATTTCAATCAAATTAAAAAAGAGGATTAAATAGAGGCCTTTGGAAATACAATTCTTCATGGTAATATATTATATTATCAAATATATCTATAATATTAGGCATGACATTCAAGTTTAATGATAAAAATTATGTGGTTGGTTAAATTACATATTTAAAATTTTTTTAATTGCCATAATTTTATTGTAATGATATTTCAACTAACTTTCATTTTTAAAGCACAGAGTGAGCCCTTTAGTGATTATCATAGAAAGTGCCAATGTCCGTATTGGTAGAAGGGAATATGGGCTTCTCAACATGTTTCCAGGAGGGGGAGACAGATCAAGGAGTACAGAGCCTATTTCCATGGGCAGACTGCAGAGAACATCTTACTGGATTGACAATGAACCAAACAGAAGAGTAGCAGACCAGACACAAGCAGAGAAAAAAATGAAGTCCTGCGATGAAACCATTAGGGACTCTGAAGAGGAAAAGGCCTGAGTACGTCAGCACTAGACATTTTGCTTCTAAGTAATGGAGAAAAGAAATTAGGGCTGAAAAAAAATGAAAGGAGGAAATGGTTTCCAAAGCTAAAGGGGAAACTCAGAGTGACTGCATGGCAGAGATGACTGTAGCTGTGAGTTTAATCTTGATTACGAATACGGTTTGACTGGAAAAAAATACCTGGAAGGGTAGTGAAACAGACTCCTGATTGAGGATGCTTCCCGGTGAGGTTTCCCTAAAGCATGAAGGCAGGGAATGGTTAGCTCCAAACAACAACCCGGGGCCTGCATGGAATGAATATGCAAAAGAATTGCTTTTCAAATTATCTGTATTACCTATAGGCCCCGGCTTGCAAGCAATCATGACACAGACAATTGTTATATTTATCTGGCCTCTAAACTACTTCCCACAGTAGGGCAGGCATGGGATCCCTGCCTCAACCCCATGCCATCTGCTTTTAATGACTTCTATCAAGCTGCCTCCCATCCATAATCCCAAATACTTGCTAATGTTCTTCATCTGGGCTGGATTCTCCATCCACGCCTCTGGCCTATGGCTTCTCCTCCGCTAACCCATGGAGTCTTTCCTCTCTTCACTTCAGGGCTCTGTTTCCTAGATATGGGATGACCTGTTTCACCACAGAGCCTTGCTGTTATGAACAGAAACTTCTTTTACCAATGACTAGCTTGTTCTTCTCTTTTATATTTTTTAAATATGTAAATTATCATGGTGCCATAGTCTGGCCAAGAGGGCGATTCTGTTGAAGGTCACATATGAGGGACAGCCAATTCGCTCTATGAAAGGAACGTTCTCAGCTAGCACAGCCTCATGACGTCTACTCTTTTTGTTAACCTAGACAAGGAATTTTTTTTCTAGAAGAATTGAGAAAAGCTGGAAGTAACTAGGATTATGACAAAAAAAAAAAAAAAAAGTCGATTTGTAAATTTCTTTGATGACTCACAATGACACGTGAACATTATAGCTTAGGTAACAACTGTCCTAAGATATGCCAACAGAGTTTCAGATAAACCCATAATTTATGTTTAAACTTTCATATCATTATACTGCCCTACACTCATTTGGACGAGAGAAAAAGAAACTCTTCCATTTTTCCCACTCCATATGGCATTTTGTACTTGTTCTTCCACCTCTATAATTCACATGACTGAGTGGCGGATGCATAGATTGTTAAGCCTCCTCTGCCTAATTTATACCTTTATTTTGCCTTAACTTCAATGCTTTGAATTTTAGAACTTTCTGTAAAGATGCCTTCTTAGTCCCAAACCACACTTTTATTTACATTTGGATATTAGTCCTTACTAGGTCCTACCCTGCCTAAGACCAGTTAAATATAATTTCTTCTGACACATCACAGTTTAATACTGTTGTCCGCCAAACGTATTGTTCAATTGCAAAATAAGTTTGTCTTTGACACATAAGAATGAATAATAACCAATGGTTGACTCTACTTAGCTGATTTATTGTTTAATTTTGTTTTTGGAATATATTCTTATGAACTCTAGTGAAACTAGACCTGTTTTCCCTACGAACATTGAATTTACTTTAGAATTATCTTAGTATTATAGAGTTTATAATTTAAAAGTATATATTTTGTTATATATGCATATATAATATGCCTTTATAGCAAATTTATAATATACAGTTTACTATATTCTATATAATTATGCTATCCTGGATGTCTGTAGACGGCCCTCCTCTAAAGCTGAGACACAAATCTCTTTGCATTACTACTTCTCTTTCTCCAAACCCAGGCAATGTCCCAGTGATCCCTGTCCTACTCACAGTTGTTATGTCTGGAAACTCTTTAATTTCATATATAACTCACATTATATATATATATATATATATATCATGCAATGTTGTTGCAGATGTCAACATTTCTTTCCTTAAGGCTGTATAATGCTCCACTGTATTTATTAATTTGTGTAATATTTCCTTCTCTACTTTTCTACGGATGGACATGAAGGTTGTTTCCATTTGTTAGCTAGCATATGCTGCAGTGAACATGGCAGTGCACAGATTTCTATGAAATAATGCTTATATTTTGGATATACAACCAAAAGAGAGTGTTATATCACATAGTAGTTTCATATGTATCTATTTGAGGAAATTTACTTTCCCAAAGTAACATCAAAATTCATTCTAAGAAAGAATCAACAGGATTCTGTGGATCTTCCCCTTAACAACTAAAATGTCGTTTCCAAACGGATTGAAACCTACAAAAATAATACATGCAATATGGTACTTATTCTGGAGCCACCATGTATCCAGATGTTAGTTGCTTGCCCCCAGAGATTCTTACTGTTCTAAGACCAAACCCTCATGGAACCAAAATGACATTTGTGTGACCTTGCCTTCCAAATTATTCCTGAATATCTAAGTAAGCTTGCCTACATCCCTGGGTTGGGCAGAAGTGAGGTAGAGCTAAGGTTCATGGTTTGAGAGAACAGAGAATCACAGGAGGGGCACAAGGAGAGAGGAACAGGAGAGAAGGAAAGAGAAAGCAAGAGTAGCCATGGGTTAAGCAGGAACAAGAAACACATGGCAGGGAGGAGCTTGCTCTGAGTGTCAGGAGATGGAAAGAAGCAGCCCAGGTGAAAATCATTGCAAGTATCTATGAGGATTTTCGCTGAGAAGCAGCCTGGATAAAAATGATTAGAGCAAATGGCATGGGATTTCCAGCTGGGCGATATTAAGGTTGCTTAGGGGGTTAGGTTCTGCCCACTTCCAGTGGATAGGCAGGTTAAATGTCTAGCAGGTGTTTTTACTGATATGGTAGCAGCTAAAATAATAACTTCTGTAATAATTGTATGTATTAATTGTAGATCAATATCCCCTTTCTACAACACATAAAAGTCCTAGAAATAAATTAAACCAACTGGATTCTGGACTTGTAGCCTGGAAATGTTTGTTTGGCTATCACAATAAAGCTCAGACAGCAAAATAATTAAATGATATGAGTACATCAAAGAAAAGAAACCTTCACAGGAGAAAGCAATCATGGCGATGAAAAGGCAGTACATGAAAGAGACATGAGACTTGTGACACATACACCTGACATAACCTGGATTTCAGAAAATGAATCACACACAATCCAGTATAAATCCCAAATGAATAGATTAAAATATAGCCAAATGAATTTCACAGACCATTCTGGTAGAATAGTGGCATAGGAAAGGAAATTAAACTTCACTGATAATTAAAATATAAATCAAAATGACACAAAATTCTTCGTTCTAGATGTGATAGGGATGCCTTTTATCAAAAACTATAAAAGTTCTTAGGAATGCTAACTATATTACACTTTTTAAAACCTACAATCTTCTCCATTTGTTTATAAATTTAACATTTCATAACTTAATTAAATCTTTGTGCATTTGATGTTAGTTTAAACCAGGAATCATGACAGTGACACTGCCTGGATTCAATGGTTTAAATAATCTTCCTGTGAAACCTGTGGTGTTCACTTTTGCACTGATGCTCGTCTCTTAAAAGTTTTTAAATATTTTTAAATTATCAGTTTAACTGTTTAGTAAGCACACCTTGTTGCATATAGTTTACATAAAACACTGTCTTTTACTAATAATATTGTAAAGTTATGGTGTTGTTCTACTAATGGCAAAATATAATAATAAAAATGTACACCTATGAAAGAGTACAATAATTAGATATTTTCCCTGTAACTTTAAAATACTTATTATTAACTCTACAATATCATCACTTCTGTTTAAGGGGTTTTCTTTTATTTTTTAAACTCTGTAACATTTATTTTAGGTCTGCTTTCTGTTTTCTTGTGGAATTTAATTCTGCATGACTTACTATGCTCAATTATTCTACAACTCACATATTTTGGAAAGTAATGATATCATACGCGACTATTTCCTAATGAGCAAGAGCTACTCTCTCATCTTGATCTTTGTACTTTATTTCCTTGGGGTCTGAAATAGAGCTCTGCTTTCATGTTCTTCTTTGTCTTGCATTCGTCTTGAATTTTATGTAATCCTTTGTAGAGAAATACATATTTTCTCTCCATTCCCTGAAGAAAATTTACTAATTATTTTATCAAGAAAGGTCTTGTTCATAAATAAATTCAAAACAGGCTTAAATATTAAAACCTAATTTAAAACTACCAAAGTTATTGCTACAGTTTGTAAACAAAGAAAGAAGCAATTATTTCTAGAGTCTCAGAGAAATGAGAAAATGAGCATTGCTTCTACAGATTTAACTTGACTTGTCTTCCAAGGCCCTAACATAAAGGATCATAGAGTGAACCTTTTCATTGGTAATTGTGTAATCATAATGTCAAGATACAGGAAAAAAATGCAATTTTCATCTTTGTTATATAGACATAACATTTTTCCTATTATTATGATAAATTTCTGTTAAAGAGGAGACATGGTATCAGTAGGGATTTGAAGAATCATGTACTCTATAGATTTGTATCTAGACAAGTTGAAGAATTAAAGCATCAAAGAACTAATAATACCTTTGTAATAGAGAGATTTGTACACACCTACATCTACATATTTATGGGCATACACAGCTGTGTCATGTATCATTATTCTCTCAAATTTTACAATTGGAAGAGCAGATCAAATCTTATTATCAAGTCTCTCAAGGTACAATGTAAATAATGGCTATTATCTTGGGTATGCTATTGTGTCGTCAAATACATGTTTTAAAAAACTATCATGTCTTCTGACATGGTTTAGTTGAATATTTATGACTTATGTATTATACATTTACATATATGTATACTTTATTTACATATATAAAATTAGTATACATGACAGGATATATCTATATAACTTTTATAAATACTACCATATATCCCATCCCACATTTAAAACTTTTTTTTCAATTTTAAATTTATTCTTCTTTTGTACAATACATTCTGACTGTGGCTTCCCCTCCCCCACTCTTCCCAGTTCAATCCCCCACCCTCCTGCATATCCATTGCTCCTCCCTTTCCCTTCAGAAAAGAGCAGGCCTACTAGGGAGATCTACCGAACATGGCATAACAAGATACAATAAGACTAGGGACAACTCTCACATCAAGGCTGGACAGTGCAACCAAGTAAAAGGAAAGATTCCCAAGAGCAGGCAAAAGAGTCCGAGACATGCTCTGTCATTGAGGAGACCCAAGTTAAACAACATATATGCTGAGGGCCTAGCGCAGACCCATGCAGGTTCATTATTGCCATGTCAGTCTATGACCCACTATGAGCCCTGTGTAGGTGATTCTGTGGGTCATGTTCTTCTGGTGTCCTGGACCCATCCTGGATCCTACAATCTTTCCTCCTCTCCTTCTGCAAGGTTCAGAGATCGGGCTAATGTTTGGCTGTGGCTCTCTGCCTCTGCTCCCATCAACTGCTGTGGGAATCCTCTCAGATGACAACTTTGCTAGACACCATCTATGAGTATAGCAGGATATCACTAGGAATCATTATGTTGACTTTTGTTGTTGTTGTTGTTGTTGTTGTTGTTGTTGTTGCCACTTGTGTTTGGTTCCACTCTAAGTCTCTGGATCATCCAGTATTTGGTTTCTGGCCAGTGTGGGTCATGGGCTTCTCTCATGCCTAGGGACTCAAGTTAGAGCAATCATTGGTTTGGACACTTTCATAAGATCTTTACCCCTAGTATATCTGGCAGGCAGAATTGGTTGTAGGTCAAAGGTTTTGTGCCTGGGTTGGTGTTCCAGTGCCACGACTGTAAGCCTTCTCTGGTTACAGAAGATGGCCAGTTGACCCTCCATATTTTATATTGCTAGGAGTTCGCATTCATATAACCTTCATAAGTTCTGGGAGGATCACACTGCACTAGGTTTTCACATTGCCCTAGAAAAGTCCTCTAGTTCCAATCATTTCTCCCTATACTTCTCTGTCCATCCCTATTTCCCCTTCATGATCATGCCTATTCTCATTTCCGCCTGCAAAAATCTATTCTATTTCCCTAAAAAATCACTCTCTAAAGTAGTTACTAACTTACTAATAACTCAATACATATAGGTCTTTTTCATGGTAAAACCATGTAACTGTGAAAGTCAGACCACACTCTCCACTCCACTGTGGAGAATGTCCTGTCCATTGGCTAGTTCTGGGTAGGGGTTTGAAGTTTACAGCCTGTATTGTCCTTGGCTGGTGCCATAGTTTGAGCGGGACCCCTGGGCCCAAATCTGCCTATCATAATGTTCTTCTTGTGTGTTTCTAGGATCCTCTGGATCCTTCAACTTTGCCATTTTCCCATGCTTCTCTCATCTAGAGTCCCAATAGTATGTCCTCCCCCTCTGTCCCAGTTTCCTGGTTAGTGAAGACTTTCATGGGACATACCCCTTGAGCTAGTATGAAGATATAAGTGAGTATATACCATTTGACTCTTTCTGCTCCACAGTTGAGTGGAGAGTGGGGTCTGACTTTCACATGTACTCTTGTGCCTCATATTTGACCAAGTCCCCTGAATGGGGAGGCCTGGTGGCACTCAGAGGAAGGATAGCAGGCTACCAAGAAGAGACTTGATATCCTATGAGCATATACAGGGGGAGGAGGTCGCCCTCAGTCACAGTCATAGGGGAGGGGAGTAAGGGGAAAATGGGAGGGAGGGAGGGAGGAATGGGAGGATACAAGGGAGGGGATAATCATTGAGATGTTATATGAATAAATTAATAAAAATTAAAAAATAATAATAAAAAATAAAAATAAAAATAAAAGAAAAAATAAAACCATGTAACTTATTAAATAACTCTATTGCTAGTCAAATCTGAGACTAATCTCATACCTAGTATTACTATTATTGATATAGTTATATAGGAGTGATATATGTATCTTTTTACTGTTTCTAAATATGGCATGAAAAATAAATCACAATGTATTATTAAATGTGTGTGCATGAAAGCATTAAAAATTCTTAAGTAACCAAGACATTTTGCTGAGTCATTGAATTAAAATACATGGCTCAATGATGACATTAAAGTCTTACTTTGTCTTTTTCTCTTCAATTCATTTTTATCTTCTGCAATATAAATACACACATTTATATGTAACATGAATAAATTTCTTTTTTTTATTAATTTATTCTTGTTACATCTCAATGTTTATCCCATCCTTTGTATCCTCCCATTCCTCCCCCCCCCCATTTTCCCATTATTCCCGTCCCCTATGACTGTTCCTGAGGGGGATTACCTCCCCCTGTATATTCTCATAGGGTATCAAGTCTCTTCTTGGCTCTTAAGCCCATTTCCATTGTAGTTGTGATTTATCTGACAGTAGCTATATAAATAAGAGGATGATGAAATATTTTTTCTCCTTAATTTACTTTTTTAATGTAGAGACTATAATTTGGGGGAGGGCTTGGGTTTTTCGAGGCAGGGTTTCTCTGTGTAGCCGTGGCTCGACTCACTTTGTGGACCAGGCCAGCATGAACTCACAGTGATCCTCCAGCCTCTGCCTCTGAAATGCTGGGCTGAAGAGTGTGCACCACCATGCCTGGCTTACTTTTATTATTTTTTTATAAAATATTTGTTTTCATATTCACAATCCTAATCATACTCCAACCCCTAATGGTCCCAAGCCCTCCTTATGCCTCACCCACTTAACTCCATGTCATTTCTTTCTCTTTTTCTTTTGAAAGGATTTATTTATTTATTACATATACACACCAGAAGAGGGCACCAGATCTTATTATAGTTGGTTATAAGCCATCATGTGTTTTCTGGGATTTTAACTCAGGGCATCTGGAAGAACAGACAGTGCTCTTAACCACTGAACTATTTCTTTAGTCCCTCTCTTTTTATCTTTTAAACAGGAAAAACATAAATAGACAACACATCATACATAAAAAAATATATAAGCCAAAACCAAGAAGGACCATTGATTAGGAATGGGACCCTATGTCCACTTCCCTGTGTCAGTATTGAGAGCCATTCAACTTCAACCTGTGATGGCCCTGTGTGTTCTGCCACATTCTTTGTGTGTGTGTGTGTGTGTGTGTGTGTGTGAGAGAGAGAGCGAGAGAGAGAGAGAGAGAGAGAGAGAGAGAGAGAGAGAGAGAGAGAGAGAATTCATTTGTGCATTAGTCCTATATAGTCTAGAAAAGAAATCACTTTTCTTGGAGACATCTGTCCTACAGTTTTTCTGTCTCTTCTTTCATCTAGAGCTCTAAGCCCTGACAGGAAGGAAGTCAAGAATATATCTAGTTCAGGACCAAGTGTTCCAAAATCTCTCAGTCTTTGCACATTGTCCACTTTTGGTCTCTAATGATGGCTGAATGAAGCATTGATCTATGGTCATAGCAGAGTTTCCTCAGGAGTTATTTATTTTTACTATATTCCTCTAGCAGAACAATAGTATTTGGTTTTCTTCTAGGCCCATGGCCGGTCCAGTCTCTGTTACTTGGGCATCTGAGAAGTGCCAGACATGAGTTCTATCTCATGAAGTGGGCTTTAATTCTAATAAGAACAGTGATTGGTTATGGTAATAGTCATGATAGTAGATATGGTACTAACCAACCATTATTGCATAAGTATTAATCAAAGGCAAGTCAGTGTTGTAAGTCATGTTTTGTAGATGGGTAGTGGTTTACGTCCCCTTCTGCTAGTGAGTCCAGCAAACATTGGTCAGGCTCCCGATCGTCAACAATTCTATTCAGTGTTCAATGAGATATTTAAGTATTGATTTCTGCAACATCAGTTTGTGCAGACAAACAATGACCTTGACAAAAGCTTAAGATTTTGGGAGTTTGTTTTGGGGCTATTTGACCAAATATTCAGCTAGCTATAACCCATTCCTGGCATTGGTGGTATTACCTGGAGACATAAATACATCCAATTAAGACATTGTATCCACTCTTATTTGGTGACTGTATATGAATTTTTATATGTGTATGTATTTGAGAATGCTTCATCATTAGCAGGTTACAATATGGGTCCTCAAATGGCCCTTTCCCATATTCCCTCCCTTTTCCTTTATCCTTCCCTATGCTCATTTAATTCTCTTTTTTCAGCCTCCTCTCTCATGATAAAGATCTATTCTATTTCTCCTTCTTTAGAAATCCTGCACCCCTTTTGTTCCTAACCAGGTATCAAGCAAAATTCTGTGGATATACAGATTGCACCACTTCTGAAGGCTTGAAAGTCACTTATAGGAGAAATATAATAATTGTCTTTTGCGCTCTGAGTTACCTAACTCGGAATGTTGTTTTTGTTTTTGTTTTTTGTTTTTTTTTTTTTAGCTTCATTCACTTACCTACAAATTTCATAATTTTGTTTTTTTCCTTAAGAACTGAATAATATTCTATTGTGTGAATGTACCATATTTTCATTATCTATTCATCACTTGAGGGTCAGCAAGGCTGTTTATAATTTTTGCCTGTTGTGAGCATATACAGGGGGAGGAGGTCCCCCTCAGTCACAGTCATAGGGGAGGGGAGTAAGAGGAAAATGGGAGGGAGGGAGGAATGGGAGAATACAAGGGATGGGATAACAATTGAGATGGAATATGAATAAATTAATAAAATATATTTTTAAAAAATAATAATTTTTGCCTGTTATGGACAAAGCAGTAATAAAGATGCCTGAGCAAATACCTTTGTAGCAGAATGTGGAGCTCTTTAGGTATATACCCAAGAGTGATGCAACTGGATCTTGAGATAGATCTACTCCCAGCTTCCTGAGAAGCGACTACACCGACTTCCATAGTGACTGTAGAAGTTTGAACTTCAACCAGCAATGAATGAGTGTTCCCCATACCTTCTATCTTTGCCAGCATGTACTGCCATTTTCAATATATATTTGGGTCTTTCTGACGAGTGAAAGGTGAAATATCAAAGAAATTTTTATTTTACTGATGACTAGAGATACTGAACATTTCTTAAAGTGAACTCAGCCATTTGGTAATCATGATCTTGTGAAACTCTGAATATTTCTTTTAATTAGGGTTGTATGTTTTCTTGGTATTTACTTATTTATTTTTAGTGCTTTAGATACTTTTGGCACTGAGCTTTTGATCAGATGTATAAATGGAAAATGTCCTTTCTTTTTTGGTAGCATAGTAGTTTGTCTGAATAATGGTTTACTTTCTAGACCGAACTTTTCAGTTTTGTGAAATCCCACTTATTACTTGTTCTTATTAGTGCCTGTGCTGCTGTCAGTGTCATGTTCTGAAAGTGCCAGTGAGTTCAGGACTAGTCCACACTTTCTTATATTAGATCTTTCCGGGTATCTAACATTAGTTGAGGTCCTATTCCATTTGGACTTGAGTTTTGGAAAAGGAATAAGTATTGATTGATTTGCATTCTTCTATAAGCAGCCTTTTTATTTGACCAAGACCAATTTGTTGAAGACGCTGTCATTTTGCTAATGCATCCTTTTTATTTCTTTATCAAAAAAATCAAGGGTCCATAGGTATGTGAACGTCAATTTGAAATCACTGATCACAATGTATCTGTTTTTATACCAATAGCATGATGTTTTTAATACTGTAGTACAATTTGAAATATCTCTACTATTTTCTTGTAGACACTTAGAGCTAAGAACTTGTTTCTTAGAAGTGCCTCCCTGTGTCCCATACATTTGTGTATGTCATGTTTTTATTTTCAGGAAAACCTGATTTTTCGTTTCTTTTTTTATTTCTGTCTTGATCTGGTTTTCTTTCAGTATTTATTTCCTCATTTTTCCATGAATTTATATACTTTCTTCTGTTTCTGTTGTTGTGTGTAACCAGTTTAAGTCCATGGTGGATAAATAAGATCCATGTTATTGCAATTTTCTTATAACTGTTGAGACCTGCTTTGTGTTCAAAAATGTGTTTACTTTTGGAGACATTTTCTTGAACTGCTGAGGAAAAAAAACTGTACTCTGTGTGTTTGGCTGTAATATGCCATAGAACATTAAGAAAAAAATCAGATCAGCTACATCCATTTGATTTATGATGTTGATTAACGCCAGCATTTTTCTGTTTAATTTTTATCCAGATGACGTGTTTGTTGTTTAGGCTGGGGTACTGAAACCACTATGCATATGTAAATTTAACTGTAGTAGAATTTGTTTTGTATACTTGGCTGTCCTTGTGTTTGGTGCATTAATGTTTAATATATGTTCTAGGTAATGCTTTTCTTTAATGAATATGTAACATCTTTCTCTACCTCTTCTGATTACTTAAGATTTGACGTCAAATTTTCTAGATATTAAAATCGCTATGCCTGTTTGCTTCCTGTTTCCATTTGTGTGGAATACCTTTTGGCATCATTTTACCCTAAGTTAATATTATCATAGATGGTGAGACTTGTTTCTTGAACACAGCAGAAAGATGTATCTTGTTTTTTAATCCAATCTATTAACCAGTATCTTTTGTTATTGAGTTGAGACCGTTTTTGTTGATGATTATCACTGAACAGTGTTTATTCATTCCTGTTATTTGTTGTGGTGATGTGGGTGTTTCCCTCCTTGTTTGATTTACTGATCTGAGATTATTTATTCCCTGTATCTCCTTGGATATGATTACAATCTTCAGCTGAAATTTTCTCCTAGTACCTTCTAAAGTGCTGAATTAATAGATGCTTAATTTTGTTTTATAATGTTTTTTCTTTTTCTGTCATTCTTGGTTTATACTTTTGCTGAATATAGTAGTCTGGGCTGACACCTGTGATGTCTCCGACTTTGAAGAATATCTATCCTGGCCCTTCTGATTTTCAGTGTCCATTGAGAAGTCAGATCTTATGCTCATGGACTTGCCTTTATATGTTACTTGGTCTTTCCCACTTACAAAGGTTAATATCATTTCTTTGTTTTGCACTGTGTTGAATTTATTTTCTGTTGTTGTATATTTGTTATCCTGAATGCTTTTTTTAAAGCTCAACAGTCACTTTCTTCTTTACGTCCTAACAGTTTCTTCTATGATTATTACAACATTTTCTTCATCTTTGACATGTAGGTCTTCTTCCATCATTCCATTTATTAGTAGAAATTTTTTCATGGTGTCAAATATTTTCTGGCTGTTTTGAACTTAGACATATTTTGTTACTTTAGCATTTTATTTGACTGAAGTATATATTTATTCAACTTTTTCTTCAATACTGAGATTATTTTGTCTGTGTCTTGTATTCTAGGGTATCGTTTACCTCTGGAGTTTTTGTTCGACTTTCTACATATTTTGTATTCTGTTTTATTTCAGTGATCTCATCTGGTGATTCTATTTCTTCGTTAAATTCTACTTTCATGTAATAGATTACCTTCATTATTTCTTTCAACTGCCCCTTTTTGTTTTCACCATTATAATTAAGGGGTTCATTTGTATCATTCTTAACATAAAAAGAATATTTTCATAACTCACATCAATTTGAAAGGCCCTTGTGCACATTTATTTTATTTTCTTTTTGAGATTATAATATGCTACAACATTAGTTCCTTGTCTTTGTTCCCTCAAAACCCACTCTGAGTTCAAGGCCAGCCTGGTCTACATAGCAAATTTCAGGACAGCGTAGGCTATACACACATGAAAAAACAACCAACAACCCACATAGGAAAACTACTGGTTGTCCTAGTAGTAGTAGTAGTAGTAGCAATACATATTTTTAAGCATCCTAAGAGCAATTCCTGATCATACTCCAGCCTGAGTCAGTGCTTTGTGATCACACTCCATCATTGCTTGACAGTTGGGAGCATGGCGTCCCAGTCCTATTCTTCAGAAGCTCCAGTGTTGTGATTGGTCAGTGAGAAGTTGGCTGAGTAAAAACTGTCACCACTGAAGCCATCTCTGAAGCAAGGCCATCCAGGGACTGTCTGAGTAGTTATTAAGTGTGAGAAGATAGCGACCTTGGAATTCGGTGCACCCTCAATAATGCCATGCAGGTTTTAGGTTAGTTTGGTCAATGTAAAGGGCATTTTCATATGTCGCCTTCTTAATGTCTGAAAGAAGGATATATTTTCATGTTTCTTGAAAATTTATTCTGTATCTACATTTTCATTGTCTTATACCCCGATTTTAATTATTAATGTTCATTTTTTATATCTGTCCTCCTTGTACTTTGGATTTTATTTGTGTATCATATGATATAAACAAAATGAATATTTTCGCCCATGTTAGGTGCTACTGAAACACCAACTGCTATAGGTATAATAAGTGTTACAGAGTAACTACTTCATAATTATTTGTGGTTCGAGTAAGTCAATGAGCAAGTTAAATCAGAATGATTTTTTTCAGTTTTAGAAACCAAACTAATTCAAGAAACTATTTTGCTTTTTATGGGAATTAGCAATTTGGAGAAAAGATTGATGATAGATACATTTCCTGATGAAAACACAAAGGAACGGCCAACACTGATAATTACTTGATATAAATTTTAAACATGTTTTAAGTTTCTATTTAAACTCTTTAGCAGAATAAAAGGGCCATTATATTGATCTCTATTTTCCAGCTTTTGTTGCAGTAGAATACACCTTTTTTCTCGGTAACTCTTTCAGTTAGCAATGCTAATAATTTAGCTATTGTTAATAATTGCCAGCAGGTAATCAAAGCACTGAAACATGACGACAACAAGCAGACTTCCAATGCTGGAAGTTAATAGAGAGAGCTGCATCAGGACAAGGAGGCAGCTCAAGATAAGTCTTGTCACCCAGGGGCCCAGATTGAGTATCTCTCCAGTTCACTTCTGAACTAGAGGGCCAAGAAGACTAAGAAAGAGAAAGCTCATTGATGAGAGGTGAAATATACATAGATGATAGATGATAGATAGATGATAGATAGATAGATAGATAGATAGATAGATAGATAGATAGGTAGGTAGATAGATAGATATACAGATAAGTGGTAGATTCTCTTCCAAGATCCCCAAGCTTACTTCCCAGAAATTTAGCTAGGTCTCTGTACCTGGCATGGTTTCCCTTACTATGTAGCCTTAAGTCTAATTAGGTCATAGTTGATTACCACCACCATGTGAGTTGCCATGTATTGAACCTTTATGAGTATCTTGCCATGCTGGTCATTTGTATAGAGGTTATATTTTAGAACTGGATAGGACTATTTATTGTTTTCCCTCCACTGGAAGCTTGCATAGTATTTCTTGATACCATGAAGGCTAAAATGAAGGAAATAGGCTTTAAGGTTAGATACAGCTTGAAAACTCAGGTTCCTCTGACCTTAGTGTGAAGTTCTTCAGCAATAGGACTGTATCATCAATCTCTGAGAAGCAACCAAAAGCAACAGCTTGCTTTTTTGGAGTCTCTTAGACTATGTTACCAATGATTCAGAAGGGTATTTTCCCGGACTTGTATTGGGATTTGTATTAGTCTATGGTTCTTGTGGAGAACATTGTTAGCCCTTATGACATAACCTCCTTTAAGATATTATAGACATATTTTATATATTATATACTTGCACATGTATTATAAGTTATATATACTTTGTAAGTATAATATATGTTAAGTATTATACATATTACTTATTATGTTATAATTATACAAAATATATATTATATTGCATATAATTAAAATACTTAAATACATATGTATTATGATAAGTATTTAATATATGTATTTATTGCATATAATATAATGTTATATTGAATAATTATAATATATATAATAAGTATAATACTTAAAATTATACTATACTTACAAAGTATATATACTACCATACTTGTATATATCCATATCAATGTATATGAATGTATCTATCAGGAAGTTAAGACAGCTGGTGGAGGGAGGCATGACAAATAACCAAAGACTGATAAAATCTCAAGGAATCTTATGATTTTAGCTCAATTCTTGAAAGAGTTTTGAGGAAAAATGTATCAGTTCAAAAGAAATCTTTCTATGCTGGAATTCATCAAGACTTAATGATGTAGTCTACATTTACTCAGTTAACTCTATACTCCTAGAAATAGATTCAAATAAAAATGTCTAATATTTAATTTAAAGTAGAGATGTTTAAAACATCATTAATTGATTGTTTTCAAGGTTGCATAGAGGCTCTTCATAAGAATGAGCAGTAAGTTCTCAGAAATAAAGATAGAGAATAGGACTGTAAGACATATAGCTTAGAAATTTTCCAATATTGTAGGTGTTAGTCTTAGGTATTGTGGCACTGGCCTTAGGAGGAAGCCTTGCCAACCTCTTTCAGCTCATAAATTAGAGACTGAATGTGTTGGATTTAATGTGTAAATACACAGATACCAGAAAGCAAAAACTGAAGCAAAAATGGTTAGGTTAGCAATGAATGGCATGTTTTAACAGTCTGTGTTTTGTATACTAGTAGAGAAACCACTGAAATACCTGAGTCAAATTGAATTCCTACAAACCTGTGAACATGCATCTTTTACATTCTCTAAGCTCTAACACTGACTCTCTTCAGTTTCTTCTGGTTTGTATTATCCAATGCCTATTGTGTTTCTGGACACTTTTTACAATTGTGGTAATAGAGAGGTGAATGTGTCGATACATGTTTAGTTTTATCTTTCTCTGGGAAATAAATAGATCACTAAATACGGCTCTTTAGGACACTCATTTCACTACTCAAACTCTGTGCCTATTTTTGTTTAACATATTTTATTAGAATTTATTTGCATTATATCTTGATTTTAATCCCCTCCCCTTTATCTTTCTGTTCCCACCCTCCCTCCTTTTTCAGCCCTATTCCCCTCCCCTAGACCTCTGAAGGTGGGGTCCTCCTCCCCCACCATCTGACCACAGCCCATCAGGTCTCATCTGGATAGCCTGCATCCCCTTCCTCTGTGTTCCTACAGGACGTCTTCACCAAGGGCCAGGGATCAAAGTGTAGGCACCAGAGTTCCTGTCAGAGGCAGTCCCCTTCTCCCCTTCCTCTTCTCCATGTGGAGAATGAGCTGTCCATGGGGACATTGCAAGCAGAGAATCTAAACCCTCTCTGCATGGTTGTTTTTTATTAATTTATTCATATTACATCTCAATTGTTAGCCCTTCCCTGCATCTTCCTATTCCTCCCTCCCTTCCACTTCCCCCCTTCTCCCCTCCCCTATGACTGTGACTGAGGGGAACCTCATCCCCCTATATACGCTCATAGGGTATTGAGTCTCTTCTTGATAACTTGTTATCCTTCTTCTGAGTGCCGCCAGGGATATGTCCCATGAAAAACTTTACTTACTAGGAAAGTGGTTCAGAGGGAAGGACATCCTATTGAGACTTTAGGTGAGAGTAGCATGGAAGAATGGGGAAATAGAAGGATCCAGAGGGTCCTAAAAACCTACAAGAAGAACTTTATGACAGGCGGATCTGGGTCCCGGTGTCCTCCTCAAACTAAGAGGTCCAGCCAAGGAAAATATAGGCACTAAACTTCGAACCCCTACCCACACCTGCCGATGAGCAAGATATTCTCCACCGTTGAGTGGAGAGTGAGATCTGACTCTGTGCATGGTTTTAATATACCTTCCCAACTCAGGATAGGTAGAACAGTTTCCTCTACTGGCTTTTGTACATGTCAGGCACACAGTTACTAGAAAGGTTTTATCAATGTATGTCTGCTCCAGCATGCCACATAACTGCAGAATCTATCTGCCTTTTACACTTACCTCTGGTCCCATATTTTATGTCTGTTGTAATAAGCAGCACTTTTCATTTTCCAATTATGAAACTGTGCTTCTTTTAGGAATGTTTTCTGTACTAGGTTTAAGTTCTGTACCGTGTTTATCATTGATGCAGTACGGTTTTAATTTTTTCTTAAGTCACAGTTTTGGAATTACTGTTTTTAACATGAATAGTGCTTCTTTAAATATGAAAGAAGGGATTAATCAGAGTTTGATGGAGGTGATAATTTATATACCCCACAATATTTGAGTGTCTTTGTTATATAGGTAAATTGAACTTTTCCTTTTTGTCCTGATCACGACTCATTCTTCCATTTCATTCCCAGCATGAGACTCAGTATCGCTTAAGTGATAAGGCTAATATTAATAGTGTATACCCACTTCATAGTAACTTCGTGCATGTAGCACATACTCTAGCATTTGTAAAAGTTACAATTAGTAGGACTTCTCAATTACTTATGGTTTATAAGCATTTTAAATACACATTTAGGCATAAATTTCAAAAAAACAATTTATAGTAATCCTATTTTATTTATTTATAGTTATCTATTTTATTCAGTAAAATATATTTTAAAATCAACTGGATATTTAAAATCCTGATTACTTTTGAGCCACATATACCATATTAACCTTTCATATACGTATATACAAGTTTTATGTATTTCATGTTTACTAAGTACATATTAATATGGCCATATTTTCAGTTTGAGGTGAGATGGCAAAGATAACTCCATTTATTTTACTTTTTAGTCATTTCAAGAAAAGATGTGCTATTCCTGTAGCTGTTACCACCACCATTAAACATTTTCTTCTTATTGTCAAGAACCCTTCCCTTTTCATGTGAAATGTTTTAAAAATCCTCTCCATGGCATGTCCAAGTTGCCAGCATTTCTCTTCTTACATGTTTGTAATATAACATACTGCATGTATTCCTTGAAGAAAAAGCACACTAATATTGAAACCACTGGTCTGGAAAACAATATGGCCACTTGCTGTATGGAGTATATCATTTAGATCCAAACCACATAAGAAGGTGATCATTGAAGTCTCAGAGTGGAAGGGAAAGACAAGATATTTCTTGAGGCTGTTCAGAATGACACATAATTATAAATCCGTATGTTTATTTTTAGTATTTTGCACTTATATTTTGATTTTGAACCATAGCCAATTGAAGGTAACTGACAGCACAGAAAACTGCATGAAAATGGGAATACTATGTTCTGGGATGTATCTCAGTTTGAACTATGCTTGCTCAGTACACATGATGTCCTGAGCTCGTACTCACCATCACATAAAGCCAAGGATGGTGGTGAATAATTAAAATCTCAGCACTTGAGAGATGGTTTTAAGATGATTAGAAAGAATCATTCTCAGCTCTCAGGTAGGTACACAGTGAGTTTGAAGACAGGCTTCCATATATGATGCCATGCCTAAAATAAGAGAGGGATGAGTCCAAGATTGCTGAAGAAGAAGAAGAAGAAGAAGAAGAAGAAGAAGAAGAAGAAGAAGAAGAAGAAGAAGAAGAAGAAGAAGAAGAAAGGAAAGAAAGAAAGACCAAACTTACTCTCACAATTATGGAGGTGAAAATTCTACATCAAGGTGTCAACAAGGCAAGAACTCACTGTACCATGGACTCTGGATATTTTTTAAAAACACATTTCCAGTTTTTGATAGATATTGGCATTATTTGATGTCACTAAAGCTACATTGCTACTGGAGTGCCTGCTACCTTCACCTTGACATCTACTCTTTTATGTTATCTTCTGCATCAGAGGAAGACTTTTCTTTGAACTTGGGGCTCCTCTGTGGGACCTAGAATGGCATCATCTTTGGATTCTTAAGTTAACTCTCTGAAAGTTCTATTTGAAGTTACTGAACATTCACAAAATGCTGGGACTTGAATACGGTAGCCCTACAAGAATTTTCTTTTTAGCAACATTCAGCTTGCCAGAATAGAAACGTAGGTGTAACAATGTATAGTAAGTTAGGCGGCATTTTCGTATGTGTTACTTTACTCAACATGTGAAGGTATATAATGAAACCTTTTCAAGGATGGTTAGAACTATAGTCCTTATAAATAAACTTATTTCTTTAAACTTGGTAACGAAACACAATGGCGAAATGAATGCTTTCTAGAAATGCACAGTCACCTGTACATTATAATAACTGTGAATAAAGCCCACAGAGAAGTGTAAATTTAAAGCAGTTTGAGATGTGTGTGTATAGGCAAGAGTGCTTTCTTTTATAGCTTAATTGTACCCAGCAGATGACAACATTGTGTTACAATGTTGAAAGGTTGAAAATACTTGCATGATATAACTGATACCATCCACAATCCCAAGGTAAGTAAAAACTACTTAAGATATAAATATTCCCCAGAAATAGATAAAGCCTTCAGATATTTGTAATGCTTCAACCATGAAATTCAGTAAAAAGGGATTAACCATAAATTGATTGACAGCTGTGAGTCTGAGTAAGAAGCTATGTACCAAGTATAATAACGATTATATGACTATAACCGCAAAGTTAAAAAACATGTAAAAATTGGAAAATATAATGTATTGATATTTTATACCTTCATAAGATCTGTCTTTCGCTTCCCATTAAAAATTGACTTTGAAATATGGGGTATTTCATAATTTAATATAATTTTATCACTGCTTTGCATTATATTTTCTCTTTGACTCAAATTATATTTTTTAAGATATTTTCAGCAGAGTGACACATAGCTGAAAAGCATAGAAACAAATCTTAAATTCTGTTTTAATATCACCTTGTCAGATAAACATCAGTTCAGAACAGTTCATCAGTTTTGAAGGAAAAGCTAATATGTGGCATGATACATATATATTGTCTTTTGTCTAAATTGCCTAAATTCATTTTACCAATTAGGAGTCAAAGTTTAATCTTACTATAATGAATCTTTTAAACCATCCTATTCTTATTTTGCTTTCATGATAATCTTCACATCCGAACCTGTGATTCAGCCAATGTGAGTTTTGTACATTAAATTTTTCTTTTAAAGTGACTGACAATAAAAGGTAAATTATAATGTGCATAGACACGAGTCCAAGCTCCCAGATTCAGATAACAAGAGCCAAGTGTTTCAGTGTGATGCCGATATGACCCCCTGGGAAATCACAGTGTGGAGTAACTGGAGAGATAGGACAGAAAATACCAGTCGATGGCTGTGAAAAATGTGTCAAGAAAACATTTTAATGGAATTTTTTCCACTTTATTTACCAGCGAACAGGATAACCAATAAGTACATGTATCTCTATTGCTCAGTGTTCCAGCCCTGCCAATGCCTCTACTCTGTGATTGATAGAAGCCTCACTGTTCACCATCTGTTATTAGAGAGGCACTTTCTTCAAGCATATCTTATTTATATAATTTTCAATATTCTGGGCATTATACATTTCATGTTACCCCTGTAAAAGGCATACAGGCTTTCAGAACAACATCTGGATTCACTGTTTTTCCTTCTCTTTATCATGTTTCTGACATTTTCAATTGTTTATTGGTATATGTTAAGTTTATACATGATACATTTGAAGGCTGACTAACATTGCTTTCAAAAAACAAAATGTGATTTGTGCAGGTTCAAATACCTATGCATATTCTGAAAGTTTTTCAACTTTAATGATTAGGCCTGCTTAAATGACCTCTGATTTAAAAGAATATACAAAAGTAACATTTCTCATTTACTACAGGCAACCATTTTGATAGTTTATTTTGGGCCAATTAACTTATGCTTATAAATAAGCATTACCAGAAAACAGAATCTTAAGATCTATTTTCAGATGAGTCATACATTGCTTCAAAGAAGAACAGGAGAATCTTGAAGGATATGTAGTTATAAAAAGCATTCAGCGATTCCAAATTAATTGAGCTCAAGCAGACGATGGAGGGATAAGTTGTACATAGATTCAGAGAAAGAAAATAATTGGATAATGGCTCACGCTGATAGCTTAGTGGAGATCTAGGAACATATTTTTAAGTAAAAGCAAAGACACTGGAAGAATTTTAGTTAAATGGAAATATAGAATAAGCATCAATGATTACAGTATAAAAATTTAAATATTTACCTTATGGTTTGATGAAAAGTAAAGAAACAATTTCTGTCCCAAATGTAAGTAGTCAATAAAAATATTTTAATTCTAAAATGTGGCAGTTTTTCTTTACTCTAAATTTCAAGAGATTTACAGTAGGTAATATTCCAAAGTACATAAAAGTGAATTTCATTAGCCAGACTATTTAATTGTAGTTTTTGCTAAAAAAAAAAAAAAAGCAATTATTTAAAAATTACTTCGTAGTTGCACCAAGGCAATAGTAATGGGCGAAGGTGGCATATCTTGACCAGGATTGCTTAAGCATGCATATTGCTTGGCTTCTATTTAAACCTCCATCATATATCAGGACCCGGAATACAAACTGTGGGACAGGCAGTTAGTGGATCTGTATTTCTGTTTGACTTACCAGGGTGGGCACAATGAATAATATTCTTTCTCCTTATAAAAACTAAATAAGAAAAAAATAACTTTATAATCCAGTAATTTGGATATCTTGTATGATGTTGATTACCACTTTTATTTTTCTAGTTTACTTTTCTAAATATTCTTCTCCAAAGTTAAGCTCTGGCTGGGTTTGAAGTTTTGCTCTCACTAGTTTTCCTAGTATAAGACTGATGCAACTCTGCATTTTGATTGGTTCTGATTTTTAGTAAGAATCTCCATCTGTTGCAATGAGAACTTTCCCTGATGTGGGTGAGGACTACAATCTGTACAAATAAGGACAAACATTTAGAATGTAGTTAAGGATTATGGTCATTAGGTGAAATGGTAGGTCTAGGGTCTTCTCCAAGATCCATGACTTCACTAGTCTTGGCAGGTTGGAAAGGTATACAGTGTCAGGCATGATTTCCTCCTTGTGGAGAATGTCTTAAGTCCAATTCAAGAGCCATTGGCTATCCCAAGATCTGTGTGACATTGCTATACTTGAGGGTTAAAGTGTCATGCTTGTCCTTAGCTAGGTAAGAGTTTTGGTTACTTTCCACCTTAGAAGCTTGCATGGAGGCTTCTAGGACCATGAAAACTAGTCTTTAAGGAGACTTTTAGATCAGTTCCAGCTCAGTGGCCTCTGGAATGTGCATCTGAAATGCGTGTAATAGGAGCTTACCTCCAACCACTGGAGGAAAACCAAGGAAATGGCAAAATCCTGTAAGGTGGGAGAGAGTCTTGGACAATTATGACCAGCAAATGCAAAGAAGGCATCTCATGCTTAATGCTGAGGCTTTTGATAGGTGGACTTTGCCTTTTGGATAGAGTAGTGACAGTCTAAGGCTCACAGATCATTGCAGAAGAAGGGTTTCAGGGATGGTAAGAGCCAGAGAATCAGGGAGTTTTCTGTAATATTGGGTCTTCTATGGTTTTCAGAAGCTACACACATAAACTCTCACCAGCATGATGACATAAATATAAGCTGACCAAGGACAACAACAGTAATGCTAACATGGAAGGTAGGAATCTCTGGAGCCCTCAACTTTACACAAAGAACTACAGACACTAAAAACATACATACAAGTTAAATTATATAATTAAACAGGTTGAATTTGTAACTTGTATTTTTAATTTTATAAGCATACATATATGTTAATAACAATTAGTGAGAAAGGGGAATCCAAAGAGAGCAAGGAGGTATAAATGGGAAGGTGTGGAGTCAGAAAAGGGGGAATGGTGTAATTATATTATAATCTCAACAAAATAACATAAACGTATTTCATGTATAGCTTATTTTAATATATACTTAGTATTATTATCTACAGTAATTATATATAATTGATATATATATATATATATATATACAAATATAAGCATAAGATTTTCTGACAAGTAATCCAACATTGTTTCCTAATGACAGAATCAATATATTTAACAGTTGTCAGTTATTTCTAAGAAAATGTCAAAAGCAAGTAATAAAAGGATGTGTATCATATATACTCTTTAACTTAAAATTTTGCCTTTCTTAGAGATAGCATATATAAAATATAAATAGTTTCTCTTATTTCATGTAAGAGTCATAATATTTTGCTTCCTTGAAAAAATGTTTTAAAAGTAACTACTATTGTCTCCTAAGTCTAGAAAATGGATAATACCGTGACATAAATTTGTTAACTGCCACTTGTTTCCTTTATGGTATAGATCCTATTCTAGTTAAATACATAACCTTTCAATTTAATTATTGGCGTGGATTCTAACTAGGGATTTCCCTAAAATCCACTTTACATATTCATCTAATTCAGAATTTCCCATGTATCTCATTAAGTATTATGCCCAACAGGAGCATGTGTGTGCTATTGACACACCAATATCAGCACTACGATTCCTATGCCATTTGAGAGCAATTTGTTGAGTTAATTTACATGTGTGATTTACTCCTATTACGGGTTTCATTCGGCACCTGTTGGGTCATCTTTGCTGAAAACTTTTTATTTGAAGAAATAAAAAACTTTCCTACTGGTAGTATTTATTTTATTCCTTGAGTTTTAATTTAGGTAAACATGAGGTACCATGTTCCTAAAACAGACGATTTCTGAGAGTTGTTTTGCTTTATATGTTGCAAAATATGAATATATGAAACACAAATTCTTTTTATGACTTTGCTTTTCTCAAGTTACCAGTAAAAGACAAAAATTCCAGCAGGTTGAAGAGAGTGGATCTGGTTAGTTTCTCAGCAAGATTCAGTGCGTTCATGAATTCTTGACATTGCCTTATTTGGTTTAAGTGGACTCTGCCACTTGGGTACAATCATGTGTGTTCCTATTTTGCTATGGTTTATAACTGCCTATTTACTGTCTCTATGCCCTATCCTCTGTAGTAACTCTTAGGTTCTCATTAGTTCTGTTAGTGATCATATTCCCAAACTAGGAACCTAAGGCCAGCGGTGCCTCCATTCTTCAGCTATAATGTAAGTATATAGTGACCACAATGGAGAACAGCTATCACCAGTTCACACACATGGATAGCCATTTTCCCTTTCTCTTCATTTTTCTTTCACTGTCACTTGCAGCCATATTTAACTGTGTTTACATTTTCTTTCTTCTTGGTACTTTGCCTCATTGTATACCATAACCAAATTCTGTGTCAAACATAAAACTCTTCAGTAATATTTAATTCCAACTTCGTACTCAGTGTTGCCTTATACTGTCAAGTGTATGCCTAATGCATGTTCCTGGTACAATTCTATAGCTTTGCCCAAAAATGTGATTGTTCCTTTTAAGTATTAAGAAGTAATATAGTTTATTTAACAGCCCAAACACCATTTCTTCTGCCATAATTGTAGTTATCAATGGTCATTTGTCTCTACTGACCTTGCTGTTGGATAGCACCCACCAAGTTAGAATAGTATTACATTTTAAATACCTACACAAGTCAAAGCTTGTCTTCTGTGTTATGTACATCATACTTTCATCCAGTTTGGTTTTTATAATGCACATGCATACTTCTTTATAGTCTAAAAATGTCATAAATGTTATTAAAAAAAAACTACTCCAGACTCTCATTACCCAGATCTCTTTTTAGTTAATTTCATCTTGGTTATTCTGCATCAGTGAAGTAAATTAGATCTAAGTTGTTCGAAACAGAAGTTTTATAATACTCATCAAGTATAAGGCACAAGACAGTCTCTGCTGCCTGTAGACACCCAGAGTTTTCAATTAGGCTACATCTCAACAGTAGTCTCTGCATTGGCGAAGCATTTGTAGAAAGCTTTCCTAATTGCCTATTCCTTTTTAACATGTCTGCCAGAAATCACACACATCATTTCTCACATTTTAAGCAGAGAAACTCTTATTATAAATTCAAATAACAAATTCAAGATTTTACTCGATGTTAGAGGTAATATTTTTAAGAAGCAGAGGCAAGACTGTGGGCTGAGAAAACTGAGCACAGCTGCAAAGTCCCTCTTATACATTGAATATATGCTTTTTGACTCTGGAAAACAGATGAAGACACTAAGTGTAGCATTTGAGTTATGTATAGGTACCCAGTACATAAGGAATTATAAACATATGTTCACATATCTATATAATCCCCATGCCATTTTCCATAGATCTATGCTTTTTTGTCAACACAAATGCATCTTGTTATATTATTCATGCATAAAATTTTGTCCTATATCAAATGATTTCAAGGATGTTTAATCAGAATGCTTAGAAAGAACTGATCAACCTCAGGTATTACTTCCACTGGATTCTAATAATAGGATAAAAGTGAATGGAAAAGCAATTTTGTAACAACTTCCTACAAGAGATTCGAATGGTTCATGTTTCATGATTGATACTCATTCTTCAGATTATTTGAATGAAATTTATAAGGATTACATTTTTATTATTTAAATATATTCTATTAAAATGCTAGAAACTTACATTACTCCAAGCTCCAGTAACTTTTTATAGAATAATATGTATGCTACCATGCTCAAGTTATCATTTCCACTGACTTGTTTTGTGAAAGCAAATTGCATCTTTAATCATATCAAGTAGATTTGTTAATTTCTTTACATAATCCTGCCTCCATCTGAGACAGTTCTTGCACTTTCTCATTGTGCAAATATTTTCTAATGAATTTATTTTCTTCGGCAAATTCTACATAATTACAAATGTCTCATATATATATATATATATATGTGTGTGTGTGTGTGTGTGTGTGTGTGTGTGTGTGTGTACACATGTGTGTTATGACCATGTATGTATTTAGCTTTAGTTTAATTAAGATAAGCATAATACAACATATCACAAAACTCTGTGTGTGTGTGTGTGTGTGTGTGTGTGTGTGTGTGTGTGTGTGTGTGTGTGTAGCACTCTCTCAGCATACATATCGCTCTCTGACCTTTAAAATGATTCCACCACCTCTTCAACAATCAGTACTTAGAACATAGCATTATATTGTGTTGGTGAAGTGGCAGCAGTAGCTCCTACTGCAGAATCTTTGGCCTCTCTAGTGATGCATAGTTGACTAGGTTTACAGTGCGAAGCATGGACGGGTTTAAATCTCAATGAAATGGCTTTTGTTTTCCTCCAAGACATAAGTGCCATTATTTCATCTTTGAAGAAATAGTATGGTGTTGGCCAACATTTTTGGTTCATATATATATTACAATTGGTTAGGACTATTGATTCATTTTCTCTCTTGGCATCTTTCATTGCACCTTCCAGTACCATTACTCCTATTCTTCAGGGAATTGGACTAAAAAGTTACGAAGGCTGTTGACTATATATCAATAGTTCTCAATGTATCTGGATTGTGACACACAATAAATTCATAGTATAGTCTTTATATCTGAGCAATGTTTTAAGATCAAATTGTTCATAAAAGTAAACTGGTCTTATAAACAATTTCTTTGAAAGCTCAGAGTTCTCTTCAATTCTTTTGCTACAGCGCGATAAGCTATGACTCAAAAGCAATCCTATGAAGGCATTTTTTTTCTATATTTCAGAAATGACACTCCATACATATCTAAGAGTTGTTCTGGCATAATGCATGGAAAATACTACTTTTGTTACTATTAAATCTAAGCTTCTATTTACTGCAGAGATAAATTCTTTCAGCAAAAATGCTGATGATATTTCTGACAGCACTGTTGTGATTGGTGGAGGGTTTGCAGAATTAATAGGGTCTTTCATGGTAGCTGTTACTCAAAAGAAATTGGGGAAAGTTTAATAGAGATAAAAACGATAGAGGGAGGAGTCCTTGGATAACGTAGCCAGGTCAAGGCCAGGGATAGAAGTATTACTGTCTGTTTCAACCTGAAACAAAGATTGTGTAGGAAGGTAGCCTTTCATTTATTGCATCTATTATTCCTAAACTATTTATCATATTTATACAATTGTGTTTTCTGACTTTGTAGAAAGACAGTATTTTGACTATAGAACCAACAACATTTCACACAGGACAACATAAAGAGCGGTAGGAACGACATCTTATAAAAATTGGAAGGCCTGTGAAAAATAGTTAGTCAAACCAGAGATTGCAGTTTTTTATTTAAAGGTGGGCTGAGTAGAGCCCAGGGAAAGTTTTATCTTGCAGATTAGTTGTTAGCTTCTGCCACATATATCAAGAGTTTTAGATTCTTTAACTTTTCTAACATACAGTGTTTTAAAATTTATTTCATCTTGGAAATTATTACAGCAAGTGTAATAGGATGTGAGTCATTCCACACCAGTCAGGTATTTAATCTTGAACAATATGGTGATTTCTGAAAGCCTTCGATACAGCTATTTTTTCTGCGAAACAATCTCTGTTTGGAATTTAACATAACCATAGAAACTACCACACTGTCATGTACAACAGTGTAAGAAAAATGTTTAGCTAGTTCTTTGGAAATTACAATATCTATAAATTTTCACTGATTTTTTTTAGCATTAAATAGACAGGCATAAATCTCTTTATTTTATTGTCTGTGACCTTCCTAAATTAGATTCATAAAATGATTTTAAAAGCTTTTTACAGGAAATATCTTGCTATAAGCTATTATTAACCAAGTGGAAGATTTACATTCTGTAACTTGCAGTAAATTATGTTACTTAGAAAAATCTTTGCCCATGTTAAATTGATCTTAATGAGAAACATTACAGAACTATGATATTTAAATAGCTGTTTGGCCATGCCATGTCTAATTAATTACTTAACACATTCACTTATTTTGTTGTTTATTTTTGAGATTATATTTTAATTACACTTACCATTTCTCATTCTTTCCTCCAAATCTGCCATAAACAACCCCTCTTTGATTTATGGATTATTTTTCACCCAGTTGTGATTTCATGTATATATGTGTATGTGTGTATGTATAAATGTATTTGCCTCAGCTTAACCTACTGAGTTCCTAGGATGTTACTTGTATGCATGCTTTTAGGTCCGATTTTTTGGCACTGAACAACAAGTTTTGGTGGTCCCCCCTAAGGGGATATACCACTCATGCTTACAGCTTTACTCAGTTACATATAGTATGTTTGCCTGTGTAGTGTTGAGGTCTTGTGGACTTTTCACTATTCAGTTTGGCAATTCATTTGTATCCGCCTTGCTCAACACACTTGCTCAGTCATGGTAGTGAGAATTTTGGAGCATAGCATCTTTTGTTAGCAGGAGAAGCCACCTACATCAAAGTCTCTCATACTTTGGCTCCTATAACCTTTCTGCCCCCTCTTCTGCAATGTTCCCTGAGTCTTAAGTGTGGGAGGGTTTTAGTAGATTTGTTCATAGGCATGTATCCAAAACTTTGCTTACTGTTTGGGTGTGGCTTTCTGTAGTGGTCTCTGTCCTTTGCAAAGAGAAGTTTTCTTCTTGATGAAAGGTGAAGACTATATTTATCAGTGGGCATAAGAACAAATATATATGAATGGTTGTTGTGGATTATATTTGTTTACAGATTCTCCTCCAATAACCACACTCTCCTTAGCACTGATTAGTTGGGTAGGTTTCTGGTACCATGTATGCTATCTCTTTTGTTGAGTGAAACTTAAATCAAATTTAAGAGTTGTTTGTTATTATTACAGCCTTAGAGGTAGTGTGCTATGTAAATCATGGATGTGGTTCAAAGTTGGTCATAGTTGATAACTCTAGTGGTAGCTTCACTCTTTTGCAAGGTGCATGGTCTCTTTTAGTAGCACGAAACCTACAATTTGTCTTTTCTGTATTATTTTATGTACTCTAATGCCATTTTATAAAAAAATTTATTGGAATAAGAAAAATAATGTAATTAATCCACAGTTTTTTGAATGGGAGAATGAACTGAGCTTTTGTGTCCTTCCAACTGGTGACATTCATAGTTATTTCAATCAACAGATTTTACTTGTAACATAATAACACCATAAATATTAAATTGCAGCACAGCAAAACCTGGATTATTGCCACTTCTTTTATATTTTCATAAGCATATTTAATATAGTATTAAATATAGTGTTACAGTGCAAAGAATTTGATCTTAAAGTGGAATATTTATATTTTTATAATTGGTATTAGTATGAGGTGGAATTCAATGTCTAATAATTTTCACAAGTGGAGCTGTGATGTTTATGAACTACAGTCAATCTTAGCAACATTCTGCAGAAAAGTGTCAGCAGCAATGGTTTATTTTAGAAGAAATACAGTAATTACTGTGGTGCTGTGTAAAATTTTCCTATCTATATTCATGTGATTAATGTAACATGAAATTTACAAATTTAAGTGCATAATACTGGAAATGTAGAAATGAAGATTTTATAGTAATGAAAATCTGGCTATATATATTTCATACTTGTGTGGCTTAGAAAGTGAATTGAGCTTAATAGCTCAACATTTTTAACTGGGTTTGCAATGATAATAAATTGTTACATACACTAAGTGGATTTCTAGACATCTCCATATTTATCTTCCGCATTTCCAGGCATAGTGGAGGTACACATTGTATGATATCATTATTTATTTATTTATTTATTTATTTATTTATTTTCCTTTGCACTGTTTAACCTTGTGAAAAAAATTTGCAGAACATTTAGCATCTTAATGGAATAGCAGTGTGAACTGGACTCTCTAATCAGAATTATTTCACAATATTTGTGTTAGAGGAACCCTGGAACAAGAAGTCTTCAGGTCTATAGCATGATAGTATCATCAACCTCTTGAGCGAATAAAGGACGGTTAACAGAGAGTCAAAATGAAACATGACAAAAATGTGTGTGTGTGTGGGGGGATATAAATCCAAAAACAAGTATCATTCCTAATGTGTTCTCTTTCTTTTCATCTTTTATTTTTAATTTGCTCATTTTACATCCAGATCGTAGCCCCCTCCCTTGTGGTTTCCTGGTCCCACATTCCCTCCCTCATTCTCCCTCCCCCATCCTAGTCCTCAGAAATGGGGAGCCCTCCTTCCCTAACATCTGACCTCAGCCTATCAAGTCTCATCTGGACTGCCTGTATCTTCCTCCTCTGTGGCCTGGTAAGGCCGCCCCACCATAAGTGGGCAAGAGAGTCCATGTCAGAGGTAGTCCATACTCCCCATATTATAGGACCCATAAGGAGACTGTGCTGCCTATCAACTACATCTGAGCAGAGGGTGTAGGTACTCACCATGCATGGTCCTTGGTTGGTGCATCAGTCTCTCTAGCGCCCCTCTCCCCCACCCTGATTTGTTGGCTCCACTGGTGTCCTTGTGGAACTTCTGTCCTCTCCAGGTCCTTCTATTCCCTAGCTCTTCCATTAGATTCCCTGAGCACCACCCCAAACTTTGGCTGTGAGTCTCAGCATCTTATTTGATCTCTTGAGTGGTAGAGTCTTTCAGAGGACCTCCATGCTAGGCTCCCATGCTGTTCCCTCTATTCAACAGCTATCAGTGTCTGTTCTGTTTACCCTTCTGAATGAAAATTAAGAATCCTTCCCAGGGTCCTCCTTGATGTTTAGTTTCTTTGGGTTTATGTATTCTGTGGTTATTCTGTATTTTGTGGCTAATATCCTCTTATAAGTGAGTACATACCATGCATGTCTTACTGGCTCTGGGTTAACTCACTCAGGAAGATTGTTTCTAGTTCCATCCATTTGCTTGCAAATTTCAAGACTTCTTTGTTTTTAATAGCTGAGTAGTATTCCATAGTATAAATGTACCAGTTTCTTTATCCATTCTTCAGCTGAGGGACATCTAGGTTGTTTGCAGATTCTGTCTATTATGAAAAAAGCAGCTATGGCCCAGTTGAGCAAATGTCCTTGTTTTGCGTATATGCCCAGGAGTGGCATAGCTGGGTCTTGAGGTAGAAATATTCTTAATTTTCTGAGAAAGCACCATATTTATTTCCAAAGTGGTTATATAGGTCTGCACTCCCACAAGCAATGGAGAGGTTATCCCCTTTTGCCAGCATTTGCTGTCACTTGAGTTTTTGATCTTGGCCATTCGGATAGGTGTAAGATGAAATCTCAGAATCATTTTGATTTGCATTTCCCTGATGACTACAGGCATTGAACAGTTCCTTAAGGGCTTCTCATCCATTCAATATTCTTTTGTTGAGAATTTCCTGCTTAGTTCTGTACCCCAGTTTTGAAGTAGATAATTTGGTTCAGCGGTATTTAATTTCTTGAGTTCGTTATATATTTTGGATATTAGCCCTCAGTAGGATGCACCTTAGTGTGCTCCTATTTAATTTTCATTTTTATCACTCTTTCATTTCCCAGGTTTCCTCTTATGGTCCAAATAAACCACATTTTAAAAGCAAATCATACTGGTAGGAGTTAGATTTTGACTGAGCTTGACCAGTATTAACATAGAAGTGACTCTCCAGATAAGGAAAAGGACCAATCAGAATGCCTGATTGTTGATATAAAATAATGTCATTCGAAGGAGCACACTTCTTTCACCAGCTGTGGGTTTTGTACAATCAATGGTATTCACTGGAGGCTTGGATATATGTAAAACAATAGAAATCTCGCATGTCTTGGGGCGTAGTGTTAATTTTTGGATGAAAAACTTGTCGTGCTCAGCAATTACTACTGGACAATGGTGTTATTTCCCTGATAATTTCTTTCTTTCCTGCAGATGTTATGTTTATACCCAGGCATCAGATGGTAGCAGTGCACGAGACTGCATTCAGGATTGTTTGGTCTGTTCTCTGGCTTGTTTCCTTTAGTTAGTGGGTACATCCATATCCCTGATCTTCTCCCTACACTTAGGAACAGCAGTGTTTCTGAGGCATATTCTCCACTCCCCATCAGAGGCTGGCTTATGAATTATATGTCTGTAAAAATTAGTCATCTCTTCCAAACTAGGTTCTCTTCCTGCTCTGCTCTGTCAGCAGGGAGCACCAATGCTCATGCACCAAGGTTATTTCTGGAAAAGGATCGTCTTTGGACATTCTGTCAGATCTGCCACTTTGCTCCATATCTGCATAAATGTAACCCAGGCCACCTTTTGTGCCTTTCATGAGCTAGTTTTGTGATCTTGAATTGGTTTACTCTTATCTTCACTCATTCTTTTCAAATATTATCTATATGACCCAAAGGATTTTCTTTAATGTTGAAATCTAGGCCAGGTATCTTATTTTTAAACACGTCAGTGTTTCTCTTAAAGCGTTTTTTTCCATACACGCCCATAAGGGCTTTCCTCACTCAGATCCTGTCTATCTTTTAAACATTGCTCTGTTTACTCAAGCTACACAGGCCTCCACAGTCTCTCCCATCTGTCCCAGTTTTGCTTCCCTAGGGCTAACATGGTATATACATTTTTCATTATCATAGTTCTTACTTAGTATTTGGAATCTAATTTCGGCTTTATTTCCTTCTCAAACCATCTTATATAAATTACACTTTCTTTACTGATCAATTTCTTGTTGTTGTTAATTGATTACGGTATTTTCTACTGCAGGACATTATGTAATATAAGAACGCATGGGTGCTAAGATCATATTTAAAACACTCCTGACTAATCGCCATGTATGGAACACAGTAATGGCTCTATTCTGACCTGAATGATTAGGCCAATAACAAAGTGTGAACTAATAAATCACAAAAGCTGATAGAGTTCCTTTTGGGGAAGTGAGGAATAGTAGGAGAGGGTTGCTAATGATATAATATTGGAAAAAATAGTTGTTTTTAGAGTAAGGTAAGCAAAATACTTGCAAGGAGGAAGATATCTAAGCAAAATTCATGGAGTAGAGCTGACTTCGTTGTGGCAGAAATTTAAGGTAAATTTACCTGGTTAAATATTATGATTCAAATTTGTGAACAGTGAAATTGATATCTTCAATGTAAAATTAGTCCAAAAGGAGCTGTTTCAGAATGCTAGATCAGAAGGAATAACAGAAACTCTTGATTCGCAGTTGATTAGAAAAATCTCAATAATGTAGTTTGATGAATGATCATTACTCATCCACTTAGAATTTTTAAAAATTTATGAATTTAAATTAAAATGTGTGTGCATGTACATCTTGCTGTGTCTGTGTGAAGATATTTTAACAAAGGGAGAAAATATTTATTTATTTAAATATTATAAATGCATATATTTGATCATTTCCTCTTCCCCAGCTCTTCCAGACATTCCTCACTGCCCTTTCCACCCACTCACCTTTGTTCTCTCTCTCTCTCTCTCTCTCTCTCTCTCTCTCTCTCTCTCTCTCTCTCTCTCTCTCTCTCTCTCTCTTCTCTCTTTCCAGAAAGTCAACAAAGAACCAAAAAGTAAATTAGTATCAAAACAGACCAAAAAAGTTCTTAAAGAATACAAAGCGACACAAAGCTCACAATAAACAAAAATAAGCAACCAATTTTACCCAGAGATATGGTGTTTGCTTTGTGTGGACCATCTACTCCTGGGCATGATGCCTGCCCTGAAGTGTGGTTGAGAGACATGAAAGGAGAAGCATATAGAAATGATAAAAAAAAAAACATGGCATAATGAAATCCATTAATCTGTATGGTAACCCAAGAAGTTATCTAAACCTTTTGATGTTTTCCTGAATCTAAAAGAAAGTAAGTATGATGGAAAGCGGCAACATGAAGAAGGTTGAGGATAGCAGGCTCCCAAGAAGGGACTTGATACCCTATGAGCATATGCAGAGGGAGGAAGTCCCCCTCAGTCACAGTCATAGGGGAGGGGAGTAAGGGGAAAATGGGAGGGAGGGAGAAGTGAGAGGATGCAAGGCATGGGGTAACAATTGAGGTGTAATATGAATAAATTAAAAAATATATTTAAAAAAAAAAGGCTGAGAAGGTGGCGAAGCATTGACTTAGAGGGAAGTGCAGGAGGATGAATAAGAAAAAAAGGCATATGCAAGCGCCATAAGAAAACCCATTCTAAAAATGCCGTGTCTCAAAAACCAGCAAAGCAGAACAAGAACAGTATTCTGAGCTGTCAGAACAAGTTACTGTTGGACATCGATGACTCATTAATGTCTTTCCTTCAGTCAATATGGTAAAGCCACTCACACATTCTCTTAGTATCTATCTCAAGTCTTTAGTATGTTTGTACAAAATGGATAATAGGAACTCTGATTGTATTTACCTAGCTCCTAGTGGCCGTACACAATCTCCAACCTCTTCTGCTTGGTATGGATTCTATATGATGCGATGTAAACATGTCGATGGGGCTGATTTTGTTTTTGTTTTTGCTTCCATTTCAGTGTTTTGGTTTGGGTTCTGTTTTGCTCTGCTTTGAGTTTTGCCTTAGATGGATTCGGTGACCTTTTCTGTGTTTGAGGAAGCTTCCCCCTGCGCTTTCATTCTGTGATTAAGAGGCTTTCACTATGCACCCTGTTTGACATGGTCATTACTTAATGCTCACTTAACAAAATTCTACAAGACCAAATTATCACAGTGGGTGAAGGAACAGATGGCCAGCTGGCCACAAGCCATGCTTGCTTTGTTTGATGATTTCTCAAGTCTGCCACAAAGAAACCACATGTGTGACCTTAGGAGGCAGTTCAAACAGCAACTGGCCTGTCCAGCTGTGCTTCAGCATCCTCAGCTGTGAAGTCCGAGGCTGTGTCTGTGCAGCTGGAACACTTCCTGCAGGGGCCTCTTTGCTGGGTGATTTAGATGACAATCACGAAGGACGGATTTTGAAAAAGGAACCAGAAGTCTTTCCATCACATCCAATCACTGCCTTCAAAGTAATAAAGAATGGTGCACATTGCATGTATTTTAAATACCCATTAATTTATAAAACCATGTAAATCTGATATTTTAAAGATTACAATATTATTCAACAAAATATTGTGGCGTGACTCCAAGCCCCAAATGGGTACGATGAAGAAAGGACACTACAAAAACTATACAATTCTGCAACAATTACTGTTTGCTATTGATTGTGATAGTAGTTTGGCATACATGTTGAAATTATGAATATTTTAGTCAGTTACCATCCATGTTGGAAATGCTACCAAATGCATATTACATTAATGTCTTGTGATTAAAAAAATATCAAGCACAGAGGGATACTTTGTAAAAGCAGTTTATAATGGCCTCTGGCAGACAAAAGAAACCTATTGCATGGTCACAAATGAAACAGTGTACAGTGAGATACTAAACTGAAGTACAGGCAGCAAGCTGAGTAGGAGGTGAATAAGGTAAAGAAAGAGCTGTCACGGAAAGATTGATGAAGGACAAGCAAATTCTGTAGTTGCTTAGAAATGAATGTAACATACTGAGATTGCTTATGCTCCCGAATCATAGGCTTCGATATTTCTATAACAATCTTATAAAAAGAAACCAAAACAGTGGTCTCTATCCTATTGTTAATATATTCTTCTTCTACTGGCATAAGAAAGATAAAGTAACAGTTGGTAGCTGAAGGGAAACTTGAGTGATGTCTTTGGACACTATACCACCCGCAAATGTGAATTCTTACATTTTTCTTCTGTGTTTGCTTGTTTCTGCTTCTGCCTCAGTGTTTGACAGAGTGCGTTTTTATGTACCATGTGCTTGCAATAACTGTGGATACCAGGAGAGGGCATTGGATCCCCTGAACCCGAAGCTTCAGGCTGTTCTGAGCCACCTTACCTCTTCTGGGATTGAATCCCTTCCCTTTGGAAGAGGAGCCAGTGATCTGGAAAGCTGAGCCATCTCCCCAGCTCTAAGTTTCTGTTCTTCTGTATATAGCCAGTGAATATAGTTATCACATAAGTGATCTGCAGAGGATTTTTGCAAACAGCTCTCTAGGTTTGAAGCTTTGAGATCATTTCTTTCCATTAGTTATAATATTACTGAAAGGCTGAGTTATAATTTAGTCTATGTACATTCCAAGTTTTCACAGAATTTTTCACACTGAAATTCTGGTCTCTTGCTCCTTTCCATGTGTAACTTCTATTCCTGTAGTTTTTATACCATTGATAAGGAGGGGCTTCAAAATGTTCCTAGACCTTCCATTTACTAAATTTATGGTTGTCCTAATAATATAATATGATATATATTTATTTACCCATGTTTTCTAGATGTTGGCTCCTCCATTAATAGGCATGTTTGTAGGTCTCATTTCATAAGCCTTTTAAAAACATCATAGATCAGCATTGCTTTATCTTGTGTTCAAGATGATATGTTTATCATGTGCTCTATAAATGAAATCACACCTTCTTCATACAGTACATATTAACAATTAGCTAACATTTGGCCAGAAATAACATGTTGGCTCACTTTTTTTTCATGTTTGCTCAATTTTTAAATGCATATACAAAAGGCTACAGAATGTTATACAACATTCTTCAGGGGAGATAAAACATTCAGAACTGATATTTCCCATAATGCAAGTGTGGTTTTAAAACTCAGCAACATGTGTGAGAGATACAGGAATATGCGAAAGGGTAGAGATCACTCTGCAACAAGACAATTGCCGGTGTGGTGCTTACCAGCACTTGAAACAGTAGATCACTCTGCTAGAATTTGTCACTCAAATTTTAAAGTTGTAAGCACGTGTGTCACCTCGGTGCATATGATAACTTTCTCAGAAAATTCATGATTTACAATTAGCAAGTTGAATTCTTTACTTTTTAATGATTTAATTAATTTATTATTCAGATTATATCTCAATTGTTATCCCATCACTTGTATCTTCCTGTTCCTCCATCCCTCCTGCTTTAACCCTATTCCCCTCCCCTAGGTCTATGAACAAGGGGGACCTACTTCCCCACTATATGGTCATAGGCAAGTTGAATTCTAAACAAGAGTATTTAAAAGATAGAGATCAACTGATGACACCTTTCTGTGACATTTGCGTCTCTCCTAGTGCCTCCTGTCCTCCTGGATGATACCCAGGTACCCAGTAGAGGAACTTCCCAGTCACTGCTAAGAGTGCTTTCTTGACCTCTATCACTATGAAAACCCATCTATCACAGCACTGTGATGAGACTAAGTCACTATTACTCCTGGTAAATATAAACATTATCAGCCAATTCTAATAATACATTAGGATTGCGATTCCCTTAGTCAACTCTTGTTCCATAAGAAAGCATCTCACTCAAGGACCATACCTGGGGAATGTCACCCTCTTTGAGAGAGCCAAATATCTGTTACTTCAAAGTGCAAAGTGTCTTACACAATATAATTGTGCTTTCTCATGTTTCGGAGTCTTGAAATCCAAATTGACACAGTCTTCTTGTTGCTCTCCCATGGCATTTTCTCTGAGACAGAACCACTTCTCACCCTTTGTGTGGCCAAACATAGTCTCCTAGCCTATAGTAGCTGAATGGATGAGGGCACTCACATATGGCACCGTTTAACCTTCATCATTTCTTTATAGTTTCTAGCTCCTGGCACGTTCACATTCTAAGATCATGAAGAATAGGGCATTATTTGTAGCTTGGATGTATATTGTCCTTAAAGGTCTCATAGGTTAATGTCTTTGCTCTCAAATAATGTATCTGCTCTGTGAGAAGTGATCAGATCATAAGAGCACTAGCTAAATCAGTGGGTTAATCCACCTACTAAATCAACGCAATAGGAGGTAAGGGCTAGCTATAAGGGACATATCACTATTATAGTTCCTTCAGAGTGTATTCTCTGACCTCCTCCCTACATCTATTTCTCTCCCATGTCTCTCCCTCCTTCTGTCTCTCTCTCCCTCCCTCCCACTATCTCCCTCTTCTCCATCATCCCCACCTCTCGTGGTGTGTGTGTGTGTTTGTGTGTGTGTGTGTGTGTGTGTGTGTAGGACTCTTGGCCCTAATTTTTTTTATTTTGAACTAGTATTAAAAAGGAGTAGTCTTTATTATTATTTCCTGAGAATTTCAGACAATACAATTTGAACACATTCACACCCCTCTACTCTTGACCTTAGCACCCTCCCAACTGTACCAGCCCTTTCAACCCCATTTTTCCACTTTGAGATTACGTCTTTCTTCTTCTTTTCCCTGTGGACTCCACTTTGTGTTGTCCCTCTAGTTGTGGGATTAGAGATTGCTCTGGTACTTGGTCATCAGGCCAGTAATCACATTACTTATTTAACAGGGAATGGAGAACAAAGACTCTCCCTCTTTCAGAAGCCATCAACTATAGCTAGTGGTAGGGCTGCATATCCACCTCATCGTTCTCTCTACCCTTTTTTTTTTTTTTTTTTTTTTTTTTTTTGAGATTTCGAAGGCCCTATCCCCAATAACCCACAACAAATACTCATCCTCTGTGGACATTTTAAGTGGAATATCTCTGAATATTCAATGTCACAACCAGAGATGAGAAGAAGCATGTAACATTTATTTTTCTATGTCTGGATTATATCACTCAAGATCGTAACGTCTAGCTCGACTTATTTACTTTTCTCAATATCTCCGAACCACCATGACTTAGAAGCTCTTCTTTTCAAGGCTCATCTCTTTTGATGTCTCATCTTACCATAGGCCTGTGCAAATGGGGGCACATAACCCTGGACCAAAGTCTCTGAAGCTAATGTTCAAACAAATCTTTGTTACTTGAACTATTTCTTTCAGTTAATTGTTACAGTGATGAAAATCTGACATCTAAGACATTTATATATGATATTTTCAGGACACAATTTATACTAACCAGGTCTTTGAAAATATAAGCTGATGAATTTTGAGTCATAAGATTGTACTGAATTTAGAGTGGGCTGCAGATATGTGATTTGTAAGGAAAAATAGGAGGAGGTAAAGCAAAACAAAAACCAAAACAAACAAACAAACAACAACAACAACAACAACAAAAAACAGAGGAGCTGCATATGAAGACAGAATTGACATAATCCCACAACCAAGTGATGCTACCAATGACCATGTGCTTCTGTTAATTACTACATGATAGCATTATAAGTAGTTTTAAAAAGTGAGAAGAGTCAAAAGAGTTTTTAAAAGAGTATAGCTGATGCCTCGGTTTCTAATTTCTGTTCTCCAGATCTTAGAGGTAATGTTTTTGCTGTTTTAAGCTACTGAGTGAGTGGAAATTTGTTCCAGCTATCCTGAAATGAATACAAGGCCAGAAGAGCATGCTGTGTAACTACTGGTCATCACAGGGCTTCCCACAGTCACTTGCATACTGAAGCCAGTGTGTTCAGCAAGAGAGAGTTTGTCAATGCGTACTGAAAAAAAGTCTGCTTACCCCAGATTTTAATTTGCACAACCTTCCCCAAAGCTTTTACAGTTTAAAGAGAAATCTTATTAATCTTTCTGATTTTCCTTAATAATGATTTTTTTAGAGTAGTTTAATTCTGTTTTTAAATAAAAATATTGTAGATGAGCTTTTTCTAACATAACTGAGTGTTTTACATTTATATTTATGAGAAAACGCAAAGGAGAAAACTACAGAGAGAGACTATATAGAAGACAGTTTGAAAGAATCAGTCCCATGAGCATATCTGTAATAACTTGGTTTCAATTATTATTTACACTTATTTTCACTGTTGTTATTTTTTTAGCTGGGTGTGTTTGGATGTGTGTGTGTGTGTGTGTGTGTGTGTGTGTGTGTGTGTGTGTGAGAGAGAGAGAGAGAGAGAGAGAGAGACAGAGAGAGGAGAGAGACAGAGAGACAGAGACAGAGAGAGAGAGAGAGAGAGAGACAGAGACAGAGACAGAGACAGAGAGATAGAGACAGAGACAGACAGAGACAGACAGAGAGATAGAAGGGCAGAGAGAGAGAGAGAGAGAGAGAGAGAGAGAGAGAGAGAGAGAGAGAGAGAGAGAGAGAGAGAGAGAGAGAGAGAGAGAGAGAGAGACTGTGTGTGATTGCAGGTTCCTGTCGGGTACAGAATGCTAAATGCCTAGAGCTGGAGTCCTATGGGGCTGTAAGTTTGTCAACATGGTAACTGGGAACAAACAAACTGGAAGAATAGTGTTAACCATTGATCCATTACTTTAGACCCTCAACTAGTCTTACAATGAAGTTTCCATGAATTAAAATTACAATAAATAAATAAATGTAAACACAACACAAATAGAGGACTTTGGCATGTTTTTTTTTTTTTTTTTTTTTTAAGATGAGAGTTAGGACCAACAGCTGTTTCTGTTTCTCCTTCATTTGTCTGGCAATAGAAATTGCCAAGCCCATATTTTTGCAATGAAACACACTGACATTTCTTTATTGTGTAATCTAATGTGCACGTACAATTTTAAGCACCAATTCTGAATTTTGAAGGAAATAAAGTATGTAATGGACCAATTTTGAACTACATTACCACAGGAGTGTGAATCTGCTTGTTTCCTAATAGTCCGCGTGGTCTCTACAGCAGTCATAATCGGAGCATAGTGCTCACTGTGTACAAAGATAACTGTGTTACACATATGAAAATAAATTTAACTCTGTTATTAGAATTAGGAAGAGATGGAAGCAAAGTATATGAGTCTGTTGTTTTGTGAGCAATTAATCTTACTGACATACTTATATGAACTTGCATAAAGATGCCTGGAAGAACGCTGTTGAACTCAGCTGTTCATTAATTTCGATCACATGCTGCCCCCATTATGTTAGGAACTACTTAAAGGTTCCCTAGAAAAGTATTGCAGCATTGATTCAAGAATTCCCGGAAGCCTTTTGGATTTGAAAGTTTATTTATGTGCTTTGATAAAGTGTTTTGGTCTAGTGAGATAGCTTGGAGTACCATCAGAACTGAAGCACGGAGTCACCATTCTTTCCGCTTCTCTAAGTCTGTAGTACAAAATGATGCCAAGTTCTTTAGAGAGCTGTTTTGAGTGGGAAGGCATTGATGACAGATTTGTAGGTGTTCTTTCTCTTAAAACCTCTAAGTGGCTTAAGAATACTAATTTATTTTCAAACTTTGCTTGCTGTTGCAGTGTTTTTAGCGCTATGTATAAGTCACCTATGCCAGTTCTGACAAGTAACAAGAGATATAGGAGACATTTTTTTAAATATAATAAAGTCTAGGCTGTTAAAAGTAATAACACACAGTATAAGGGGCGTGGAATAAGAGGTGTAAAATGGCTAAAGTTCATTATATAAATGTATGAAACTGTCAAACAGTAAAAATTTTAAAGAGATTATTATAATGCCACAGGGAAATCTCAGAATTACATTTCAAGAAACCATTACCTAAACAATGAAAGGTATTAATCCTAAGTGAGTACCACTCACAATGCTGGTGAGCTGTAAAATTTTTTTTTAAATCTACTGCCCACTGTGGAAAATGAATTGTACTCTGATATTGCAAGCTTACTCTTTCTGCTGCCCTCAATCATTTTTTAATTTTTATTTCTTTTTTACATATACATATATATTATTAAACATATATAAAATAAACTACATACAGCGAGCATAACCACAGATCAATCAGGAATTATATTCATGTTACGTTCATAGTGTTTTGAGTGTTTGTATTTGGCAACCTTGAAGAAAACATTTTCCTACCTCGGTGAGTCTAAAATTCCTGATGAAGCTCAGTATCTATCATATCTCATCTCTATCAACTTAAAACATCAATCTTGATTCCACTGAAAGCATTAATCAGAATGTACTAGCACAGGGCCTATAGCACAGTTAGTGCATCATGAACAGATGCTATTTACGTAAGGGTCAGGTTTATTCTTATCAGTACAGAAGAAGAGACTTTATATATTACAAGTGATTATTTTCACTTATCAGTGTACTAGGATTTAAAATAACACTGTGCCGTCTGGATGTGGATTAATGCAACAAAGATGGAAGTTTTTCCATGTCCTTCATTTTCATGTCACTAATCTTATTCTTTAGAGAAACCTAAACTAGAAATTACTGCTATACATTTTATGGTTTATGCTAAATATCATATACAAATCAATTCGACTATCAAGCAAGTTTTATGGGTGCTCACCTAAATTCATTTTATCTTTATGTGCTAACTTATTTTATGGTTATCTCTATTTACTCAGGCTCAAAGCATATTGGTATGTGGATCATTTGATTAACAAAGCAGAATAGTGTTGATAATGTTATACAAAGTCACATCTTCCTTTTCTTTTTTCAAGACAGGATTTCTGTTTGTTGGCTATCCTGGACTCACTTTGTAGACTAGCCTGGCCTCGAACTCACAGAGATATACATGCTTCTGCCTCATTGATGAGTACCACTGTGCCCAGCTGCCATATTTTTCTTAATAATCTATTTGTCAAAGAATTAAGATATATGCCGTCATGATAAAAATACAATCCTGCCATTAAAATAACAATTTTAAAGTTTTAACAACACTAGAGAGGAAAAGGAGAACTCAGTTATCAATTAAGAAGGCTTGAAACTTGTTTAGTACATACATAAAGCTCTAGAGAGAAGGCACATGAATTTCTGAAAGGAAAGATAACAACTATTGATATTTTATAGACCTAAATCTAGAAAAGGTAAAGAGGTATTAATCCATTAACTCACGGTGTTATTGCATAGGTTCCTTTTGTCAGAGGTAACAGAAATTTACTGTGTGGAAACAGGATTCTTCCTGCTGGGGTGAGGTCAGGGCCTGAAGAAGGGTGGATGCAAGTGTGATCAAGGAGGAGAGGAAGGAGAGGTAGGGATGAGCCAGACCAGGAGGGACTGATGAGGGGGGAAGGGGTCGAGGGGAGGGGGGAGGGGTTGGGGAAGTTTTTCAGCTTGACTGACTGGCAGTCAGAGTGCTCCTTTATTGATACATAACTTAGTAGGCAGGGATGGATGCATGTTGTTCCAAAACATAGCTCTTATCATTTTTGTACCCAGACAGGTTTTTTTTTTTTAACTTCTGCTTGGTCATAAGTTTAGTCATCCTTTATAAACCGTGACGGAACAGAATTATCGTTTAAAACCATTTTCTTTCATCAACCATACAACCCAACTTTTAACAATACTGAAGTTTTAAGGACATATTTTGCCAAAGCATGACAGCCTGTTCTCTGGCTCTTGTGGTTTCAAGAGCACTAGACAAAAAGAAAATCTTCAAGCCAAACTGGGCAGACTGTTATGTCCCAAGCAGTGTATTTCAACTTTTAGTAGGCAAAGTGCTAATCACCATTAAGCTAAAGAAAAGCTTCAGCCCAAGAATGCTGCAGTTATTATTTAATTCCCAGCATAATACAATGTTTATATTTTATATCTTTGTAGAATTTATTTATATGCTTCATCTTGGTGTTTTATTTTGTTTTGTTGTTTCTTGGTCATATGATAACATAATGGAGGTCTTAAGAAGCAAGGTCTTAGTATTTTTATTTTACTATTTATTCACACCATTCTTTGCCCTCCAAGATAAGAAAGAGACGTTTAATTTGATCTGTTGCCAATTTCTCTAGCCTACTGAATATGTTTACCTTCTTAAGTTTACTTTGTTTGATGACCTTGTTCCTGAGTAAGGAACATCCAGAGACAGATGTGCCAAGACTGTCTTTGAATGCAAGCTTCATAAAGAGGTCTGGCATAATTATTTGAGTCCCAACCTCCAGGGTATAAAGAAGACCTCTGAGTAGGGACAGATGAGGTTATGTCCCTAAAAGCCGTAGGGAGAAGTAAGGTCACATACTCTGCGGAGAGAGCTTAAATGACTCATAAGAAAATTTCCATCAATCCAATATCCCAAGTTGTACAAATAATAAAAGCCCCCCCAACCATGTGACACTTAGAGATCACGGCCAAAATATGGGAGATCACACCACAGTGATTGCATCACTTGGCTCAGCTTTGTCAAACAGCTGTGCTGGCTTTATGACTTTCGCTGTCTTCATGGCCTAAAGAGATAAAAGAGAAGCAGCTTCCTACCTCAGTGCTCAAACTTCCTGCATTGGAAAAAAAAAATCAAAGAGTTCTTAAAAGGTATATAAAGACTGGAGATGGGAGCTCTGGGTCACTGGTTAAAGGTGATTGCTTTATGACCATGAGAACTGGAGCTCAGGTCTCAGCACCACAGAAGTCAAGCATCCCTAGAAATGCCTGAAATAAGCCTGGAGGATTACAGGGGCTTGTTTACTTCCACCCCAGCTACAAAGGCATGAGCATCAGGCTTGCCTCAGAGGAATAAGTTGAAAGTGGTAGAGAAGGACAAAATATATTCTTCTTGTTTCTGCATGCAGGAACAGATAATCCCAACTGATAGAGTGCACACACTCACGTGCACAGACACACACACACACACACACACACACACACACACACACATAAATACTCACATACACACACAGAGGGAGACATAGATATGAATATAGACAAAAATATACTAATCTAAAGAGTATATAGAATCAGGCTCACATATAATTATGAGAAAATTATATTTGGAAATAGAATTCATAGATTATAATAGTGAGTAAAGTTATCATTAACATTAGAGAGCCTTTCTATCTATACCCATAATATCTAATATACTCTGAGTCGATTGCTGAAAATGCTCTGAGGTGCTTACATTAGGAGATCCTTTGGAGTGCTGCATTATTTATAGAAATATGCTCTGTGAATTCATGCTGACTATTTACATCTGTCATAACCAACATTAATGCACAGATCAACAACTTGGGAGCAAGCATGCTTGCTAGGAAGAGTGAGACTTTGTAGTCAGTCAAAGTATGATAAAGAGCTTGGCTTTCTGATTAGATATGTAACTGAACCTCTTTGTGTCTGTTTGTTCCCCTAAATCCAGGATATATATTTATGATATACATCTTAAATAATATATATAACATATATTTAATAAGAACTTAAAGGACTCTAGAAGAGAAAAATCCTAATCCTATGTGGTTACTTCACCCTTGTCCTTTAAATAAAACACACTGGATTTTGTGGAGTGAGAAAAGCACCAACAGTAGTGGGAATCCTTTCCTAATATGAGGTGTCAGCTGACATCATGACCCTCTTTAGGCTGCACATACAAGGAGCTCCACCTCACAAACTCAGAGAATACTGCCAAGACTTCACCTGTGTTCGCAAGGAGTTTGGGACTTAGGGTCCCTTGTTCAAACCTATCTTCAAGTGTCTGTGTTAACACTTCTTCCATTCTTCAAGAATGGATGCCGTTAAATACCGTTGATATCCCCACTGGCTTCCGCAAACACACCACACAGACTCCTGTGGTTAGCTGATGTTGCAGGAGAGCTAGGTCACTCTAAACATAAACATAACGCAAATGCCTTATGCCTGAATTATGGGCATCGCTATTTCTTTTTAGACATATTTCTTCATGGATTAAACCACTCAGAGCTCTGTCTACTCCTCTCACCATGGAATTTTCTTTATTTTCAGCTTTGTTTTGGATTCTTTTTGCATCGCTCTCCACCATGTTTCCTCAGTTCTTCCTCATACTAAACTGTCTGATCTCACCTTCTTCCATAGTCTAATTCTCTAAGATAAATGTGCGTAAATGCCATCTTATGCAGGCTCCTAGGCAACTCTTGTTCTTCGGAGAGACTTTCAGGGACCCACAGCTTGGCATCAGTTTTATCTCCTAGCAAGAGCAAGCAAAGGTCTTACTTACAAATATTTTATTAGTGCCCTATAGAGTTTCTTAAGCCTAAGTGGATGTGGGAGAAGTTTCTGTTCTTTCTGCTATAATTACTGAACTCTCTCAAGGAAGCAAGAATAGCTTCATTATGTTGGTTTTTAATAACTTTTCTTTCTCCCAGGTATAATTCCTTAAATCCAATTTTCTTCATACATAGTATTTTGTAGATTTCACTGAATTTTTATTATTTTATGTTTTCTTATTTGCTCAATTGTGAGATTGAGTTAGGTGATTTTCATAGTGACCTCTTTGTTCAGAATTATATAACTGGATATATTTTGTATATTTTTATGTAATATATGAGTTTCAGTTGCCAGTTACTTAAAACACATTTTTGCTTTTTTTTTTTTTTTTTTTTTGGAAAGCAATTGATGCATCAAAACTCTTAGTATTACCTTTGTTTGAGTTTCTCCTCCTGGAATCACAGATTTTGAGTTTGAGGACTAAATTCTGGGAGATATTGATTTGATAAATAATATCAAATTTCTCTAACCTTCTTCTTTAAACATCAGGATAACAACAACCAGGGACTGCAGAAAAAATAGCAACCACCTCATTCTTTGCTGTGGGGAGTAGGTGAGATTTGTTTTAACGTAAAATATGTTCTTACATTGCAAGACATTGTCAGACAATTTTTGAAAAGAGAACAGGAGAAACAGAAAGGAGAGCAGGAATGTTTAACATGATGCTTTGCAATGAGAGGAAATTATTCAGCTATTCTAAACCTTGTCATAGGTCTTACACCTACTTTGTTCTCTCAAACACAGACAATGCCACACCGTAAGGAAAGTTACTAGATTATTTGATTCAAAAGCATTACATGCAACTGAATTACCTGGTTCATTGTTTGAACCATTGATTGAATGGCATTATTTGAAAAAAAAATCATACTGTATACTGAAATTTAAAAATCGATACTATTTGGAGCAAAGGTAATGAGATGGTTACCATTTTATATATTAAATTTCAGTAAAAACAGCCAGCTAAAATCTACTTAATAAAAGTCCCTATTTTAATACAAATTTACTCAAATTAGTCCTCTTGTTGTACATTAGATATCCAGGCATCTCTTTTTGAGGGATATCAAGATACAGATACTTATAGTTGAAAACTTTCACAATTTTTCAGAGAAGGCGAAGAGTGCAGAGAGTGAAGTGTGGGTCCAGGAACTGTAGAGTGCCTGTAGACTATTCTAAGTAAATCTTTTATGGTTTCATACAATATTAAACTATTTTTCCCTATAAAGTTTCTGGAGGAAAGAATCAAACTGCTATCACTTTTTCTTACACAGGATCATGGTACAGAATCTTTAAAGGTGTTCAAATCCAGATATTGTCTATTAGTATTATTAAACAATATAATTATTGCAGTGGTTAGTATTAACCTGTTACTATATCAATAGAAGATACAGATACCTTATAAATTTTAATACGCTTTATCTTACGCATGACTGGGTAGATATTAACCCCCTAATCTACCTTGACATTTTCCAGTCCAGCTTCCCATGTCATTTGCTCTAGATCTGTGCTACTTCCCATCCAAAATAATATAAATATTTGCATATGTTTTCCATCTGTGCTGCTTCTCTCTGGCTGTGCCAACCCACGGAGTACATTCCTCTCAGCCCTGTGGTTCTTCTTTGCTAACCCAAGGCAGTCTCTGCTTCCTTCTTCTCTCTCATACTTGTCTCTCTGCTCCGGTGACCTTCTGTCTTCCAAGCCTATGAACCTTAGCTCTGTCTACCTCAGTTCTGCCCTGGTGTGTAGGCATTTATTCAGTCATTCAGGGACAATTTGGAGACAAGGATTACAAATGCCATTTCGGGTATGCGAGTGTCTGCTCATAAAGACAGCAAAGCAGACCTCAGGGAAAACAAAACAATTAATATTAGAATACATAGCACCAGGCCAGTCTCCAACACTCTAAACTGCAGTGGGCTCCTCTAAGTGCACATGGCAACCTTCTAAGTCTACTTTTTCCATTGACTCTGTTACCAACCCTGTTTGATGGATCCTCAACAGTTGTCCCATATCTTCAATATTATTGTATCCAATGCTCTGCCTTCCTTCTTGTCTCAGCTAAAAGTGCTTGCTCTTTTCTTGATTTTCCTCCGGGGCTCCAGGACTCTTCCACGACTCATCATGAGTTGTCAGGCATTTAGTTTCATAACACCAACATTCATTTTCTCACACCAGTATATAGCTTTCTTTTCAATGAGTTTTCCTCCCAAATGTGTTTTATGATCTATACTTTAAAAAGTGAATTCCTCCTGATTGGTCTCTCCTATCTAGTAACAGCAAATATGACTTACCTGGTCTCAATTTCTTATCTAGTGTACTTTCAAGTGTGAGAAGTGTACTGCTTGTCATCAGTTTTGTAGGACAAGGCAAAGTGCTTATAATCTAATCTTTTCAGAATATATTTGTTGTTTGGTCCCTTTTCATCTTCGTGGGGAAACTTTTTCTTGACTCCTTAGACTCATCAACAGTATCTCTTCTCTGGGTTCTGTCTTCACTCAACATTTATTTGAGAAAAATGAACATAATACAGAGTATTGTAGTGAATGCTTATGAGGAACAAAAGAGACCAGGAGAGAGCATGAGAGCTTAGCAGAAGCCCTCAGACTGTGACCCAGCCTGTCACTTCTGAAAGGAGAAAACAACAAAGAAAAGAAAGCATTGCCTACAAAAGCTTCAGAAACCAAGTTTTTCCAGCAAACCTCTGCTGTACAAGAAGAGCATCCCTGAGTACAGAATAGGCACTTGAGGAGTTCAATGCCAGGTGGGCCTGGCCCAGTTGATACCACATGGTGCTCATCACCTCAGGAGTGTAACTAGAATGAACATTGTTGCAGCAGATCCTACAGAGCAGTAGCTGGATGCTACCAACTAATCACACTGGTACCAGCTGGGTTTGCCCAGGGAAAACTCAGAATGTCTCTATTTCGCATTGTAGTCTTCAATCTTTGTTGAACTTACATTCCCAGCGTCTACAAAATGGCTGTCATGGCCTCTTTTTCAAACATACTGTTCTTCCTGAACTATGCTGTTAAGGGAAGACAATAGAAGTTTCTCTAAGGCCATTCTCCTCAAATTTATGAAGATTCCATAAATTACTGCAAGCATCTATGCACTTGACATTCTCTATATTGGTAGAGTCAGATTTCTTTTTGCATCAGCAAGGTCAAAAGCTCTTTAGAAACTGAGATTCAGTATAAATTGTTCAACAATTCAGAAATTCTTATAATTGAATTTAGGGCTATTTTTTGAATATGTACTACGTGGATGGTACTGTTCTGCATATTTTAATATATGACCTCTTTTCAGCTGTAGGATAACCACTAAAGTTAATTTTACCATTTTAATAATTGTCATAAGACCTAACCAAAGCAACAGAAAAATTAAATGATTTCCCAAGGTCACATAGCTTAAAAGTAATGGCACATATGTTCAAATTCAGGCCATTCAGCAGAGATCGCACAGCTGTGCTTTTCCTATACAATATCAAGAACAAAACTGTCAACTCAAAATGTTGATATAATACTTTTTTATTAAGCACATGCTTTATGAGGCTTTTTTTTCTGTCTTTCAGGTCCCTGCATTCCCAACCCATGCCATAATGGAGGAACCTGTGAGATAAGTGAAGCATATCGCGGAGACACATTCATAGGCTATGTTTGTAAATGTCCCCGGGGATTTAATGGGATCCACTGTCAGCACAGTAAGTTATTTATATTCATTGTGCTTTTATTTTTATTGATCTATTGTGTACAAGTCATTACCTTCTTGTTTGTGGTCTACTCATAGAATTGTAGATCAGCTCAGAGTATGGGCATTTTGGCTCATGCTGCCTATCTCCACAGTGCATGTCACCTCCCAGGATGAGGGCTGTGTTAGTGTCCATACTGAACGTGACTAGTAATATGCTTACAAGTCCATTTCATTGTTATTCAGTTCAGTTTACCTTATGTTACCTTTCGTGTTAAATATTTGTTTCTCTCTTTCATATTTGTCCATAAACCTACATACTTGAAGCATTCCAGCAATTATTCTGATCAGGTTCACAGACAATACAAGGGGAAAAAAGGAAAGGAATAGAAAAGAATGCTCTAAACTCTAACCAACATATAACATTCTTTCCTCTGTTTCTTTGTGAAAATCTTTGAAAATTCAAAAATACACAGTGAGTGGCATGCATCCCAGAGTGCAGGGAGCCCACAGGATACTATTTGCTGAAAGATGTTGTAAGAGGTAGCCATGTGCCAGCTGGATGTATTAATCAGGACAACAAGGTTAGGGATGGGGAGACAGCTTGATTTGGAAGAGTGGAGAGAGAATATTGCTGATGAATACCAAAGTGACACTTAGGACAATGGTTTGGAAAACTAGAATACAAATCTTGAGATATCAGCCTGAGTTGGACTACCAGCATCCCAGGGTACCAGCTAGACTTACCATGTCTTTACTCTTAGACACGGAAAGCATTTTGTGATTTTTCTAAAGTCTTTTCACAGCGGAGAGTTTGTAAAACTTCTGGAGAATCTTGCTAAGTACATGAACACTCATGTTGCTTACATCTAGCACCTAACTTCCTTGAGTGATCTCTAAGTCTCAGACCATCAACAAGTGAATTAGAGGCTAGACATTTTTATTAGACCAGATTCTGAAGTGTCAAGGTTGACTCTCCTTGAAGGTAGGATCATTCTACACATGAGAAAATCTTAAAACAGACCTAAGGAGACTAAGATGGGCAGTCAGTATCTTAGGTGTCTTTTTATTCATTTTATCTCATGATAAAAGTATGATGAACACTTGCAGGCAGAGCGTAAAGATGTGTTATCAGATGCAAGCGTTGGGGAGACAGTTTTTATATGCAGCGCACACAAAAGATCTCTCTGAAAGAAGAATCAGATTTTTATCACGGGCTGGTTTTCCAAAAGCAGATGTAGGGATAGTTCAAAGTCCTAGTGTCCTTTTATTAAAACAGTTTAATATGCATATTTGTATTGAAAATAATTTTTCATGCAATGTTTCATCTTGGTTTCTCTTGCCCATTCCCTCCCTTATCATCCCTCATTCACAACCCACCCATCATCATGATCTTTCTTCTGTGTCTTTCTATAAAACAGTCAAACAACAGAAACCAGACAGACAAATATTTAAAAATAATAAAAAGCACGAGAAACACAAATACACACACACTTGAAATCAAAGTATAATTACGTCTTCACAATGTTCAGTTGTGAATCGGCTGCAGGAGGATGCTTCTCTAGTGATGGAATGATGGCTGAATGAGACATTGATCTGCTGTTATAGCAGAATGTCATTAGGAGGTAGTTTATTGCTATGTTCTTTTAATAGAACAATATTTGCTCCCATGCCCCTGTTCCATGACCTTTTCAAGGTAAGATTCATGGCCACCCAAGTAGTCAAGGTGCAGTGTCTAAAAATTTGGAAACACTCTATCAAAAAGTGATATTTCACCAAACCTCTCCACTCAGGGCTCAAAGGGCTCTCCTCAGGGCTTTGCAGAAGAAGTGATAGAAACATTACAGGAGCCCGAGGGGGATGGATGACTCCAAGGAAGCAGTGTCTTCCAGCTACAGCAAGACAGTTGAACTCACAGGGGCTATGACAGCATGCTCAAGGCCCACACCATTTCAACCTAGATGGGATCTGTCATAGTAAGAGTTACTCTTGCTATGAGGGAACACCATGATGAAAAGCAAGTTGGAGTGGAAAAAGTTCATTTGGCCTACACTTCCACATTGTACGTAATCACTGAAGGGAACTCAGACAGGACCTCAAACAGGGCATGAATCTGGTACATGAGCTGATGCAGAGGCCATGAGGAGGTGCTACATACCAACTTGCTTAAGATAGCTTGTTCAACCTGTTTTCTTATAGAATGTAGGACCACAAGCAGAGAGGGCATCACCCACAACAGACTTGGACCTCCTCCCGTCAATCACTAATTAAGAAAATATCCTACAGCCAGATTGTGTGTAGGTATTTCCTCAATTGAGGTTCCTTCCTTTCAGATGATTCTAGTTTCTTTCAAATGGACTTGACATAAAACTAACCACTGAAGGGTCACAACACTGAAATGGAGTACGGGTAACCATCCCTAACCAAGAATCTAGTTGTAAATGACACCTGCCTACAAAGAAAAATTTTGTTTTCAGTAATGGTGTCATGTTTGATATGCTAATCACTCTTAAATGTAGCACCCATGTCCTGAGTATGTGACAAACAGAAAATGAACTTGGTGGTCTTTTTGTAGACTGTTCTTGTCATATTTCTTTGTTTGGGCATTATTTTGTCTTTCTGTTTGTGGCTTGTATATTTCCTATATGCTATGATTTTCTCATATTTTTGATGAGCTTTATTTGTGTGTATGTTTTTGTGGTTTTCTTTTCTTTTTCTTTTTGCTTGTTTATCTTTGTTTGTTTGCTAAAGAGAGAAAGAAATGAAAAATATGGATTTGAGTAGATGGGAAGTCTTAAAGACTCTGTGAGGAATTGGTTGAGGAGAAACTCTGATCAGAAAATACTGTGTGAAATAAATTTTGATATAAAAAGCAAAAAAAAAAAGTATATAATTAACTCATTTTACCTGTTCCTCCCTCCAGATCTTCCCATGTCACTCTCTTTGGTTTCTCTCAAATGATCTAGTTCAATAATTGTTGTTACATACAAAAGAATTACTATGACATGTCCTGGAGATCAGACATAGTACCCTAATATCACAAATATCTCCCATTATTTAACATTTTCACCCTGATTATGGTTGAAGGGGAGTGATGTTGGGGTTTGCCCTTGAGAAATATGTTAGAAAACCCAAATCATGTTTGAATCAATAAGTTCTATACAATAAATAATATTTTATCACATCTCAAGAATTTATTTTCCTAATGCGATACAAGTTGTTGTAATTCCTCTCCATCATATCCAGGGATCTACAAGCCACATAAATGGCATTAAATCATCATTTGTTTATTTTTAAGTTAATTATTCTTGAAAGTTGTTACTGGGCCATTTTCTTCTGCCTCTGGCTCCCATATGTGCTTGGCCGAGCTCTTTCATGTAGATCTTTAGAGGTGGGAAACATAAGGTTGTTTATTCTCTCATGCTCCACAGTGGAGCATGCAAGTCTTTCCCCACATGGTCTCATCATAGGAAGCCGGACGTGCACCATTTGTTGTTGGATTTCAAGGTTTACTTAATGATGCTCCCCTTTCCTGTCACTTACACCCTCAAAACCTTAAATGTTTCTCAAGAATTGCAGTGGAAAGCTCAAAGCTGCGAAATTCAATTTGAAACTGGTATTTTCATATCCAAATTACCCTGTCTGTCTCCTGTGACATGTATCATTATTAGAAGCAAGACAATAATGAGTGAAAGAGGATTGAATTTGGATTCACAAATTGAGATTTGAGACATGACCTTTACAGTTATTGGATAAGTGACCTTGAGCCAGTCATTTGACCTTTCCCCAACTGAAAACCTTTAAATTAGGGAATTGAACTAGAAATAGGTGACCTTGGGTTCACATAAGCCAGGGAAGTATTATGACTAAATAGAAGCATGCTCCCAGCACAAAGGTTATCAAATCTTCCTCTTTCAGGTGGAATTGGAAAGGATTATTACATAGAAAAAAGCCGATTTGAGGTGCTAAAGCCCTTCAATGTTCGTCAGGTAGGAGAAACAGGAAGAGAGCTGGTTAATCTCTAACTAGGACAGATAGGGGTTTAAGCTGGTTTTTCATTCTCATAACAGCTTTATGGCTCAGGTAGTTCCTAACTCACTGCTACCCAAGGTGGGTTGAGATGGCAGCACCACCCAGAAGCATTTTAAAATGGTAGATTGTGCACAAGTCAACTGAGTCAGAATTTGGTTTTGATCAGGATACCCAATTGATCAACACACCACAAAAAAAAAAAAAAAAAAAAAAAAAGGAAAAATCTTCCATGAGACTTGAAAAATCTAAATGGAACTACTTTTTTAAAAAAAAGAAAAAAGAGGTCCCCCTCAGTCACAGTCATAGGGGAGGGGAGTAAGGGGAAAATGGGAGGGAGGTAAGAATGGGAGGATACAAGGGATGGGATAACCACTGAGATGTAACAAGAATAAATTAATAAAAAGAACAGTAAAAAAAAAAAAAAAGAAGAAGAAGAGATGTCTACTTTTTGTTATATACCAATAGATGTTATGCAAAGCATTTGTTAAGGTGTTTGAAAGTCAAAATATTTTGATAGTCAGTGACTGTACTACAATCACAGTGATATTTTTAATTCATATGTAACATATTTATTTGTACAATTAAATGTATTATTTTTTCTTTCTTATTGAAAATAGATTGATTTTCTTCATATAATATATTCTTATTTGTTTCCCCTCCTCCAGTTCCTCCCAATTCCTATTTACTCGCTCCTCCCAAGCCACTCCTTACTTTCTCTCCCATTAGAATACAAACAGGCATAATAAGATTTTATTACAAAAATTAGTAATTCAATTCTATATGATATAATGTGAACTAAATATGCATGTGAATATATATACACAAGCAAAACTCTTTAATTTTTAATGATACATTATTGATTAATGTATAAGTTAAGAGATGTAGTTTAGGAGGAATTTTATCAATGATATAAATTGCAAAAATCTTTTCCAGTGCCAGCACCAATATTACTGTGGTGGATTTTAGACTTTTAGAACTATGTAAACTTTATTCTTAGGGTAGTTTTAGTTTACAGAATAAATGAATTGGAAATGTTGAAAGATCCATTTATCTTTTCTACCAGATGATTGGGTCCCAATTTATCATCTTTGCTTGCATAATAAGTACATTGGTAGAGACTGATAGAGTAGTTTGTATTCTTTTGTAGGATCTCACTATGTAGCTCTTGGTTGACCTAGACTTCATTATGAAGACCAGACTGGGCTCAAACTAACAATGATCCTTCTGCCTCTGCATCCTGAATGTTGCAATTAAAGCTGTGTCCCATGATTCTAAAGGGTTATTAAGTAAAACCCATATTTATGCATACATCTCCCATTACAGAATTATACAAGTCAGTTTGGCTAAACATCCCCTGTCTTCTATTCATATATCCTATCTTGTTTTGTTTCTTAACCTTCACCAGTTGGTGATACTGTTTCTGAGTCTGTGATTGTATCTATTCCATATGTGAAGTTGTTAGAATTTTAGAGTGTGTTGTCTTTCAGATTGATGATTACCATTTAAAATATGCATTTAGGGTTTCTCATTAATACAGTCTATATTTTTGTAGCTCTTCGTTTACTATTAAAATACTCTTTTCTTTTTCTTTCTTTCCTTTTTTTATTACAGTTTACCAGTTTTGTTTGCATATGTATCTACTGAAAAATCTCTAGCTTTTTCGGCTGCTTTTAGTTTGGGGAAAAATAAAGAAAACTGCTATACAAGTTCATGTGCAAGGTTTTTTTGTGGGCATACATTTTCATCTCATTTAAATAAACCAGGGGAAGTAGTTGTTGGATTTGAGGCCAAAAGTTCATTCAATTTGGTTAAAAAAAATTCAAACTTTCTTATTATGTGGCAGACTCACTAGCAATGAGTCAGAAGCTATTTTCTATACTTTAATCCATATTTGTTGTCAGACATTGCATGAATTTTTTAATTATATTGAAAATATGATGGGATCATAACTATGTAAGAATTTTATAATACTGCTAAGTAATATATTTGGTGTGGAATTGGCAAATATATTTGCTTTTCAAAGGACAAAGAATTATGTGACATGCATACAACAAACATTCAAATATAAGTGTAAATTAAAGCATACAAATTGTAGGACGAAATGGGTGTCTAATTTAGGTGTCAAGACAGGAGGCTTTTGAAAAACATTTGTAAGCAAGGAGTTTCTACAAGATGCTGCATTCAGAGTGTGCTAGAAGTACTCACATTTCGTTTGTTGCCTAGTAACAAATCTAATGCATTCAAGAAGGACTATTTCTTCATTACCAGACCTCTGCCTATCTTCCCACTGAAGCATCCTCTGCATTCTCCCTACTTGCACACACAGTTATACAGCTTTAGGATTCTTCCCCTTCTAAAATGAAAAGCTGGCCTTGTCACAAGCCAAACTCAGGAGGTACAAAGCCTGGCTTATTGGAGACGTGGTCCGTGTTATTAGGTTAGCTCAAGATATAAAGCTTAGTAACCCCTCATCCCGCTGAGAAAGCTAGTCAGAAAAAAAAAACGTGGACTATAAAATTTCCTCTTTATATATTCTTCTACCTATTCCAAACTATTTTGATTTCAATTTTGTGTTATCAATATATGGATTAACACATTCAGCTGCTGGTAACTGGGCTTGTGCATTTCATTTCCATAAACCCAAGACAACACTTTTATTAAATTTAGCCAATGATATTTGTCATCTCAATAGTTATTTGCAATTGAATTAATAATATATTTGAAAATTATTTGCTCTTTTTGATAGTTTCAAAATATTAAACATATGAATGACTGGCATATTTCTACCATACGGAATCAGAATATTTGGCCAATATCTTGGATTTAATGCTGTAGGTTTTTTTATTATTCCTTTTATTAGTTAGTATTGTTTTAAAATTACGTGTATTATCTATAAGCCTGGCTAGCAATCAATCAAGACACAGACACTTGTTATATTTTAAAATAGCCTTAGTTAAGCTGGGGTAGGACAGATAGCAATCCTCTAAACTACCTCCCATAGTGGGGCAGGCCTGGGATCCCTGTCTCAATCCCGTGTCATCTGTTTTTAATAACTTCAATCAAGCTACCTCCCATCCATAATCCCAAATACTTGCTAATGTTCTTCACCTGGGCTGGATTCTCCATCCACGCTGCCAGCCATATGCTTCTCCTCCAGCTAACCCATGGCGGCCTTCCTCTCTTCACTTCGGGTCTCTCTCCTTTCTTCTCATGGTGGTCTTTTTTTTTCCTGTATTCCTCTCTGTCTAAGTCCCACCTATCTCTTTTGCCCTGTCCAGGTAGGATGGCTTTTTATTAAGCAAAAGATGGTCAGAGACAGCAAGCAGTAATTAGCTTCAAAATACATCAGACCATCCCCCAACATGTCAGAGATTATAGTATAATCAGGTCAGTTTTCCCTTCCCGTATACTCTTTCTTACTCTTTCAAATCCATAACTCTATTTTCTTTAATTTCTCTCTCTCTCCCTCTCTCTGTCTCTGTCTCTTTCTGTGTGTGTGTGTGTGTGCGCGCGCGCACATATTCCTAAAAACATAAGTATAACCTGCTCAGTCTGTATAGCCTTAGCTTTAAGTGCCCCCTGCAATCCTTAGCTTCATAAACATATGGATCACTAGCTTACAAGCTGCCCATCTATATCCAGAGGAAAGAGTACTTTACCGGAAGATTATGAATTAAAGCTGGTTTTGGAAATAGCTCTTGATCAACAGATGGTTGTTGGCCTGGTGACACCTGAATTGTTCTGAACTTCAGGTTTCTCATTGGATATCTCAGCTCAACAGATGCTTACTGAGACTTCACTGTGCTGTGTACCAGAAATAAGATGTCTGCCAGCACAGGAATAAATAACCTTTGTCTTATCTGCTGACAACTGGTGTTTGCTAGGGTCAGATGAGCTGTCTCTGCACTCTCTTTGCAATCTTTACAACTAGCATGCTCTCATACTTTAAGATGTGATAGAAATTTGCAGTCTTATACATTTTTAAATATTTTAATTGTATTATTTAAGAACCGTTGGGGCGTAGCGAAGAGAGATTTCAAATGGAGCTTTCTGTTTTCTTATAAGAAAACAGAACTTCCTTTTTTTTTTTCCTTTGTTAACCCCTAACCCTAGCATGGTTGATTTTTTTTTTTTTTTCATTTCAGCCAGTGTGCCCTAATGAAAACTTCAAAAAATTTAAAAACCTTTTTCCTTTCATTTTTATCAAAAATAGAATTTTCTCTTATACAATACATTCTAACCACAGTTTCTTCCCCCTTCACTCCTAGCTATGCCAGATCCATTCTCCTTCTGTTTCCTCTTTAAAAAAAAAAAAGCAGGCCTTCGAGGGAGTACAGTGAAACAGGACAAAACAAAATACAATAAGACAAGGCAAAAGCCTTCATATTGTGGCTGGACAAGGCAACCCAGTAGGGGAAAACCAGTCTCAGGATGAGACCAAAGGGTCAGAAATATAGGAGCTCCCACTTTTAAGAGTCTCACAAAGCCACCAAAAAGACCATACATAACAAGTATACAGAGGACCTGGTGCAGAACCTAGCAGACCCCATGCTTACCATTTCAGTTTCTTGGAGACTGTGTGAGTCCTGCTTAGTTTATTCAGTGGGCCTTGTTCTCTGCTGTCATTGATCCCTTCTTATTCCCCATCTTTCCTCCCCCTTCTCCATGGAGTTTCAGGCTTTCTGAGGAGAGGAGCTCAATGGAGACCACCAATGTAGACTGTCCCTCTGCATAATGTCTCTCCATGGGCCTCTGCATCCGTTCCCATCTGCTTCCTCAGAAAAACTATTTGATGACTACTGGATAAGACACTGATCTATAAGTACTGCAGAATACTGCTAGGAATCATTTCATTTACGTGTTGTTGTTGTTTTTCAAGTCATGCTTAATTCTACCATAGGTCTCTGGGCTGTCCAATCTTTTGTTCTTGGTCTTCCATGCAGTATAGGACATGGCATGCCCCTCACGGCCTAGACTTCAAGTTAAACCAAATATTAGCTGGCCAATCCCACAAGTTCTGAGCGACCATTGCCCCAGCACATCCTGCAGGCAGGACTGACAGTAGGTGGAGGGCTTTGTTGCTGGGTTGGTTTTCCAGGATTCTCTTTCCATACCTTGCAAAATACCTTCTTATGCCAAAGAGATTAGAATGTGGAACTGAGGTCTCCAAACCCTCAGCAGCTCAACCTCTCTATGTTCAATGGGTTTTGTTTCCTCAGCAATAGGACACCACTATCAGTTTTCAGGGAGCAAGCTTCTGTCCTAGGACCAGCCTGGGTTTTTTAAAGAGATCTCCACAGCAACTCCTTGGCCAAGAACTCAACAGAATGTAAGCCAGTCCTACCACTGGAAGCCTTACTTGGTTACAAACAATGGCAGTTCAGACTCTGTAGCCTCAGTTACTAGGGTCCTTAGTAGGATTACTCTTATCGATTCCAGGAAGAATCCACTGCACTAGGTTTACACACTACACCCAAGATACTCCTCCATGCAATTCCAGCTGTTTCTCCATACACTCTTTCCCTCCATCCCTACCTACCATATGGTCCTTCCTACTCTCATCCCACCTGCCTCAGTCCACCTACAGAACCTATCCTATTTACTCTTTCCAGGAAGAGACATGCTTCCCTTTATTGCTATAACCTCTTTACCTAACCTCTCTGAGTCTGTGGATTGTAGGTTTTTTTCATTTCACGGCTAATTCACAGACAAGTGAATATTTGCCTTTCTTACCGTACTCAGAGCAGGTTTTTTTTGTTTTGTTTTGTTTTGTTTGGAGTTAAATTCACTTGTCTTCAAATTTCTTGAAGTCATTTTTTAAACAGCTGTGTAATACTCCATTGTGTAAATATACCATGTTTTCTTTATCCGGTCTTCAGTTATGGAAGAACTAGGTTTATTCAAAGTTCTGGCTATTAGGAATAAAAAGACCAAGAACATAGTTGGCAATGTGTCCTTGTGTTAGAGTAAAGAGCCTTTTGTGTATATACCCAAGAGCAGTACAGCTGGATCTTGAGGTAGGTCAATTTCCAATTTCTGAGGAACCACCACAATGCTTTCCATAGTGGCTGTAAAAGTTTACATTCCTAACAGCAATGAAGAAGTGTTCTCTTTGCTACACATCCTCACCAGCATCAACACTTGTGGTATTGATCTTAGCCATTATGACAGGTGTAAGATGGAGTCTCTAAGCAGTTTTGATTCGCATTTCCCTGATGGCAAAGGATGTTGAGTATTTCTTACCCATTTGATATTTCTCTATTGAGAATTCTGTTTAGATCTATACCCCACTTTTTAATTGAAGCATTTAATTTTTTAATAACTAGTTTTTTGAGTGTTTAAATATTTTGGATTAACATCTGTTGGATATGGAGTTGGTAAAATCTTTTTTCCATTCCGTAGGTTGCCTGCTTGTCCAATTGATGGTGCCCTTTGCTTTACAGAAAACTTTTGATTTTTGTGAGGTGTGATTAACTCTTAGTGTCTACTCTATGGGTGTTCTGTTCAGAAAATCTTATCTTGTGCCAATTATTTCTTATCTGTTCAGTGTATTAGGTTTTCTGTTGGGATCTTTGATCCACTTGAACATGAGTTTTGTGCAGGGTAATAAATATGGATCTATTTGTATTCTTCTACTCTTCTACATGCCAGCATCCAGTTTGACCACCATCATTTTTTGAAGATGCTAGGCTTTGGGTTTGGTTTTTTAACTACTGTGTATTTCTGGATTCATTATGAAAATTCAGGTGTGTACGTATGTATGGATTTATATCTGGGACTTAAATTTATTTCCGTTGTTCAATGTGATTAGTGCTTCGAAATAAAGATCTCAAAAAATCTCTCCCATAGACATTGGCTGTCAGAGTTGGTGTTAGATTCCAAAATTGTTTTGCTTGCCCACTTATGGCTTGTAGATTTCTGTGAGTGTAGCTTGTGTCTGTAGGCCTGAAGTTCAAATAGCGTAAGAATCATGTGGTAGCTTAGCACATTGGAAAGTTCACAATATTTAAATGTAGACTGTTTATATACCAAAAGTTGAGGCTAGATTTTGAGTCACTAATAAAACAAAAAACAATGAAGGTTTTTTAACAATAAATAAATAAATAAATAATGGTTTAAAAAATCATGTGGTGATCCGTATAGCTATGCACGTTGGTTTGGCCTGACACAGATAATCAAGTGATTTGATTTGGCTCTATTTCCCAATCTATTTAACAGATACAATAGCTAAAGTAATTCAAACGGTTCAAGAACTTTGGTTCTCAGTCTTGCTTTTGCTCTCAAATCACCAGAGGACCACTAAAAAACATGGGTGTCTGATTCCCACTTCAGACATTCTAAAGCAATGTTAAAGGCATCAGCCAATTACAAATCTCCATATAAGCTTTTAAGTTGAAAAAGAGGGGAAATGGTGTTCTAACAATCTCTCTGGAAATTTAGTGCCAGAACAAAACTAAGCAGTGAAGTCTTCAAAGAGAAGCCAAAGTTATTCTTGGTATACCATGCCATAAATATATAGAATTTTGCTATTTTTGATTCTCTCTTTGTTTAAAATAGAGCAAGTCTTCCATTTTGGAAGCTGCTAACCCGCACTGCTGGTTCACTTGGGAATTTAAGTTTTATTCCTTCTCAAGTCTCTGATGGGCATTGATGGCCAGATAGTATAGTTTTACAACCAAGTTTAGTTGGTTAGGGCATAAGATCATTTTAGATCAAGATAAAGACATTATGTTATTAGATTTGAGATAAGATAGATATTGGTTTCACTCAGAAATTTAGACCCAACCAGACAGGAAAGATGTTTACTTCAAGCTGGACAAATACAAATAGCCAAATCACTATGAATGTAACATTTATAGAACTTATGGTTCTCACGATTGTGACATGGTTCTTCCTGCTGTACGTAATTTGTTTAATACATGTGTAATAAATATATTTTAAAAAGAAAAACTATTTTGCAAATAAATAAATAAAATAGAGCAAGTCATATCATGTCAAGAACTTATACCTGATGCAAAACTCAAGCAAGAGATATTAGTTTGCCCATCTTAAAGTTCATACTCCTTTGTTTGTGTATAGTAACCAGAATTCCAAAGAATTTTTTGTGCCTTTGTTTTTTTTTCAATTGGCTGGAGACCACCAAAAAGCTTGTGTTGACAGACAGAGACAACATACATATGCACAGAGACATTGTCTACACAGAGAGAGGTATGTGATGTTTGAATTGAAATTATCTGATATTCACAAAATCCAATATGTTTCAACTATGCACATTAGACAACAATGAATCATTATTTTTCTCCCTTTTCATATTAAAAAATATTTGATTGCAAGAAAAACAACAAACCCAGAACAAATACAGGTTCTAAACCTTTCCCCAAGAAGGAATCCATTGAGGTCTTGTATTCTCAGTGTTGTGTTTCTACAACCAACTCACTAATAATTCTATAAAAAATATCTCAGTAACAGAAATGCTTTAAATGCCTGATTTCCAATGTATGGTTTCAATATTCCTACAATATCCCCAGTCATTTAAAAAAGCTCTTTATTTATACATTTGACAATGTTTGGTAAGAAACATGTTCCTATTTGTCCAGGATTCAGCATGTGTTTAGCAAGAAACATTTTCTCCTGATTCTGTAGGAGTTCACTTAAGACATAGTACTAAAGTGTTGCTATACTTATCACCTGCTATTGCTCACCTGGTCCATTGAATCAGTATATGGCCAAAGAAACAACAGGGCAATTCCAGCCCTCACTAGTTCCTGTTGCACTCTTAGATTAGAAATTAATGTGGCTGTGCCGAAACAATCCAAATCCCATAAAGAATCAGGTATTCAGCTTTTTGTGCCTGAACTGTTCTCCAATGTATGCTGCAAATAACTATCTTAGGCTGCTTACTGGTAAGGTACTACCACTATACTTCTTTCTATCACCTCAACTAGCTTTCTTGGAAATCAATTTTTAAGAGTCATAATTTAACCCTTACTTTTATAAAACAAAATCATATGTGCACATGAAATCAGCTACTACCAGGATCGAAAGCACACTCACCTATACTCTTTACAATGTGCCACACACTTTTCTAAACTCTGAAAGATAGCAACAAGTCAAAGTAACCGAGTCTCTATGGTTACAGGACTTTTATTGGGAATTAGGATCATAAAAAATTCACAGCCCATGCAATACCATATAGCTAAGTGATTTCACTCATACATTTATTTCAGAGAAACAAAGTAAATCTAGATAGAGATCTATGGGAATTCTCATAGATGAGTAAGCTGCAGAAGACCTATAACAGACTGTGCAGACGCCCTTCAGCAAATTACTGGTTAAGCCAGCCGTGGAATGCACACACACACATTCCAATTTTGAAATGAGTTGTGTTTGCAAATAGAGATGAATAGCCTCCAGATACTGGCAGGGAGAGACATTGTTATAAAGGGCAACATAAACTGCTCACCATACAGACTATGGTGATAGATTGGCAATTCTATATGGTGATAAAATTGTATAGAAAAATTATTCACATAAAGTCGGTGACATTCGAGTGATACTGGCATATTTTTGTAATGTTAATATATTTGTTCTACAGCCATAACGTTACTTTTGAAAATGCTATTGAGTCAGGCAGACTGATAAAGTGTGCTAGGGCTACTTCCTGTTTTTCCCTGAAATCTATATGCCTTCACAATTATTTAGGATGTAACAAGTACTGATGTACATTAACACAGAGAGGGACCGAGAGGTAGAGGAATGAGTGTTACTTACATCCTGGTAAACAAATTATCGGTACCTATTCACATTTGAATAGAGATGAGAATGAAGCCAGAACACTAGCCCTGTGAATCAAGGAGTAAAAATACAGAGATTCTGCATGGAATGCTACTGGGACATGATTAACAGAAGAGTCAGAACACAAACCAGAGAAAGCAAAAGGCCAGATCATTAAAGGCGTTAAAATTCAAGTGCAGAATTTGTAAATTTTAATGTCACTATAGAGATGCACATAGGGAAATAGGTCAACTAAGCACTGTTTGGGAATGATCCTGGATGCAGGTGGAAAAACTGATACTGCTGGCACAAGAGCAGAACCCGACAAGATACCATAGCTTGGACAGAAAGATAATGAAGACTTTAAAAGAAGTGTGCAATATTCATATTTGGAATATAGTTTAACCTGGATTACTCTGATATCATAAAGATTTGCTCTTTTGCTGATGAACTTCAGTGGTACATGAATTGGTTTTAACTTCCTACTAAATGTTGGACAATATCATTTTGGTAGTATATTTTATTAATTAATTCATATTACATCTTAATTGTTATCCCATTTCTTGTATTTTTCCAGTCCTCCCTCCCTCCCATTTCCCCTTACTCCCCTCCTCTATGACTGTGACTGGGGGAACTTCTCCCCCTGCATATACTCATAAGGTATCAAGTCTCTTCTTGGTAGCCTGTTATCCTTCCTCTGAGTGCCACCAGGCCTTTCCATACAGGGGATGTGGTCAAATATGGGGCACCAGAGTTCATGTGAAAGTCAATCCCCACTCTCCACTCAACTGTGGAGAATGTCCTGTCCATTGGCTAGATCTGAGTAGGGTTTGAAGTTTATTGCATGTATTGTCCTTGGCTGGTGCCATAGTTTGAGCAGGACCCCTTGGCCCAGATCTGCCCATCATTATGTTCTACTTGTAGGTTTATAGGACCCTCTGGATCCTTCTATTTTCCCATTCTTCATTGCTTCTCTCACCTAGAGTCTCAATACGAAGACTTACCCTCTGTCTCACTTTTCCTGGTAAGTGAAGACTTTCTTGGGGCATGCCCCTTGGGCTAGTATGCAGATATAAGTGAGTATATACCATCTGACTCTTTCTGCTTCTAGATTAACTCACTCATTATGATCATTCCTAGTTCAATCCATTTGTATACAAATTTCGGGAATTCCTTGTTTTTAATAGCAAAGTAGTATTCCATAGTGTAAATGTACCACAGTTTCCATTCTTTTACCGAGGGACATTTAGGTTGTTTCCATGTTCCGGCTATTATGAATAAGGCTGCTATGAACATGGTTGAGCAAATGTCCTTGTTGTGGGCTGGAGCACTTTGGAATAGCTGGGTCTTGAGGAAGCCTTATGCTCAGTTTTTTGACATAGCGCCAGGTAGATTTCCAAAGAGGCTGTACTAGTTTGCATTCCAACCAGCAATGAAGGAGTGTTCCTTTCTCTCTACATCCCCGTCAGCATGTGATGTCACTTGAGTTTTTGATCTTAGCCATTCTGATGGGTGTAAGATGGAATCTCAGAGTTGTTTTGATTTGCATTTCCCCGCTGACTAAGGAGGTTGAGCATTTCTTTAAGTGTTTCTCAACCATTTGATATTCCTCTGTTAAGAATTCTCAGTTTAGTTCTGAGACCCATTTCTCAATTGGGTTATTTGGTTTGGTGGTGTTTAATTTCTTGAGTTCTTTATATCTTTTGGATATTAGGATTAGTGAAGATCTTTTCCCAGTCCAGAGGCTGTCACTTTGTTCTGTTGGTAGTGTGTCCTGCCTTATAGAAGCTTCTCAGCCTCATTATTTGTTGACCTTAAGGCCTGGGCTGTTGGTATTCTGTTCAGGAAGTTGTCTCCTGTGCCAATGTGTTCCAGGCTCTTCCTCACTTTTTCTTCTAACCAGTTTAGTGTCTCTGGTTTTATATTGAGGTCTTTGATCCACTTGGACTTGAGTTTTGTGCATGGTGACAAATACGGGTCTAATTGCATTTTTACATGTAGACATCCAGTTAGACATCCAGCACCATTTGTTGAAGATGCTATCCTTTTTCCATTGAATAGATTTAGCTTCTTAGTCCAAAATCAAGTGACCATATGTGTTTGGGTTCATTTCTGGGTCTTGGATTCGATTCCACTGATCAACCAGCCTGTTGCTGTGCCAGTACCCTGCTGTTTTAATTACTTTTGCTTTATAGTACAACTTGAGATCAGCTATGGAGATTCCTCCAGAGGATCTTTTATTGTCCAAGATTGTTTTAGCTATTCTGGGTTTTTTGTTTTTCCATATGAAGTTGAGAATTGAACTTTCCATGTCTTAAAAAAAAATTTGTAGATATTTTGATAGGAAATGAATTGAATCTGTAAATTGCTTTTGGTAAGATGGCCATTTTTACTATGTTAATTCTTCTGATCCACGAGTACGGAAGATCATTCCATCTTCTCAAGTCACCTTCATTCTCTTTCTTCCAAGTTCTGAAATGTTTTTCAAACAAGTCCTTTACTTCCTTGATTAGAGTAATTCCTAAATATTTTATATTGCTTGTGGCTAACGTGAAGGGTGTAGTTTTCCTAGTTTCTTCCTCTGCAGGATTGTCATTTGTATATAGGAAGGCTACTGACTTTTTTGAGTTAATTTTGTATCCAGACAATTTGCTGAAGGTCTTTATCAGCTTTAGGAGTTCTCTGGTAGAATTTTGGGGGTGACTTATGTATACTATCATATCTGCAAATAGGGATAATGTGACTTCTCCCTTTCCCATTTGGATACACTTGATCTCCTTTTGTTGTTTTATTGCTCTGGCTAGAACTTTGAGTACTCTATTGAAGAGATATGGATAGAGTGGGCCGCCTTGCTTTGTTCCCGATTTTAGAGGAATTTCCTTGAGTATCTCACCATTTAATTTGATTCTGGCTATTGGCTTGCTGTATATAGCCTTTATTATGTTGAGGTATGTGTCTTGTATCCCTCATCTCTCCAAAACTTTAAACAGGAACGGGTGTTGGATTTTATCAAATGCTTTCTCTGAGTAGAAGGAGTTGATCAAGTGGTTTTTTTTTTTTTTTTTTAATTTTCAGTTTGTTTATATGGTGGATTACATTAATGGATTTCTGTATATTAAACCATCTCTGCATGCCTGGAATGAAGCCTACCTTGTCATGGTGAATGATATCTTCGATGTGTTCTTGTATTCATTTTGCGAGTATTTTATTGAGTATTTTTGCATCGATGTTCATAAGAGAAATTGGTCTGATTCTCTTTTTTTGTTGGGTCTTTGTGGGGTTTGGGCATCAACATGAATATGGCCTCATAGAAAGAATCTGGTAATGTTCCATTCATTTCTATCTTTTGGAGTAGATTGAAGAGTATCAGTATTAGCACATCCTTGAAGGTCTGGTAGAATTCTGCACTAAAACAATCTGGCCCAGGGCTTTATTTTGGTTGGGAGACAATCAATGATTGCTTCTCTTTCTACAGGGGAAATGGGACTAATTACTTTGTTTATCTGTTCTTCACTCAATTTTGGCAAGTGAAATTGATCAAGAAAATCGTCCATTTCCCTTCGATTTTCTAATTTTGTGGCATATATGCCTTCAAAGTAGGATCTTAGGATTCCTTGTATTTCTTCAGTGTCTGTTTTTATGTCTCCCTTTTCACTTCTGATTTTGTTGATTTGGATACTGTCTATCTGCCTTTGAGTTAATTTGGCTAACGGTTTGTCTATCTTGTTGATTTTATCAAAGAACCAGCTCTTGGTTTTGTTGATTCTTTGGACTGTTTTCTTTGTTTCTAATTTCTTAATTTCAATCCTGAGTTTGATTATTTCCAGACCTCTACTCCTCTTGGGTGTTTCTGCTTTTTTTTCTAGATTTTCCAGCTGTGTCATTAAGTTGCTTATGTGGGATGTTTCCAAATTCTTTTTAAAGGCACTTAGTGTTATAAACATTCCCATTAGCTTTCAAGGTATCCTACAAATTTGAGTATGTTGTTCCTTCATTTTCATTGAATTTCAGGAAGTTCAATTTCTTTCTTTATTTCTTCCTTTACCCAGGTGTCATTAAGAAGAGAGTTGTTTATTTTCCATGTCTGTGTAGGCTTTTTGTTATTTTTGTTGTTATTGAAGTGCAGTTTAAGACCATGGTGATCTGATATGATACCTCTTTTATCTATTGAGGCTTGCTTTGTGACCAGCTATGTGATCAGTTTTGGAGAAGGTTCCAAGGGGTGCAGAGAAGAAGATATATTCTGTTGCATTTGGTTGAAAGGTTCTGTAGATATCTGTTAGATCCATTCGATTCATGGCATTGGTTAATGATGTTATTTCTCAGCTTAGTTTCTGTTTCAATGACCTATCCTTCAGTGAGAGTGGGGTGTTGAAGTCTCCCATTCTTATTGTGTGGGGATCGATGTGTGGTTTAAGCTTCATTGATAGATCTTTTACAAATGTGGGTGCCCTTGTATTGGGAGCATAGAGGTTCAGAATTGTGATGTCATCTTGGTTGACTTTACCTTTGATGAGTATGATGTGTCCTTCTTTATCCCTTTTGATAAATTTTGGTTGAAAGTCTATTTGTTAGATATTAAAATGGCTACACCAGCTTGCTTCTTGTTTCCATTTGCTTGATTTATTTTTCCATCCTTTTACCCTGAGGTAATGTCTATCTTTATGGGTGAGATGTGTTTCTTGAATGCAGAAGAATGTTGGATCTTGTTTATGCATCCATTCAGTTATTCTGTGTCTTTTTTATTGGAGAATTGAGACTATTGGTGTTGAGAGATATTATGCTGAGTGACTATTAAGAGTCTTAATTTTGATGTTGTTTCCAGTGCAGCTTTTGTGTGGTTGTGTTTTTTTGATGGTGTAGTTATGTATTTCTTGTGTAGTTTTGGTTGTAGCTTTTTCCTTTGGGGTGGAGTTTTCCTTCTAGTACCTTCTGTAAAGCTATATTTATGGATACTGTTTGAATTTGTGTTTGTCATGGAATATTTTGTTTTCTCCATCAATGGTTATTGATAGTTTTGCTGGATAAGGTATTCTGGACTGGCATCTGTGGTTTCGATCTCTTAGGGTTTGCAGTATCTCTGTCCAGGCCCTTCTGGCTTTTATGGTCTCTGCTAAGAAGTCGGGTGTAATTCTGATAGGTTTGCCATTAAATGTTATTTGGCCCTTTTCCCTTGCAGCTTTTAATATTTTTCTTTTTCTGTATATTTTGTGTTTTAATAATTATGTGATGGGAAGTTTTTCTTTTCTGGTCTATTCTATTTGGTGTTCTGTAGGCCTCTTGCATGTTTATAGGCATCTCTTTCTTTAGATTGGGGAAGTTTTCTTCTATGATTTTGATGAGAATATTTTCTGTGCCTTGGAGTCTGATATCTTCTCTTTCCTTGATGCCTATTATCCTCAAATTTCTTCTTTTCATCGTGTCCTTGATTTCTTGGATGTTTTGTGTCAAGATTTTTCCAGACTTAGTGTTTTCTTTAATGGTTGCTTAAAGATCTATGATTGTGTCTTCTACACCTAAGATTCATTCCTCCAGCTCTGGATAGCAAGACAGTCTTGCCTCGAGTTGCTTGCCTTCCTCTCTGAGCTCTCACGTTCCTTTTTTTCCTCTGTCTGTATATTTATTATTGAATCCATTTTCATCTTCAGACCCTGAACTGTTTTATTTATTTCTTTCATCTGATTGTTTGTATATTCCTGTGTTTCTTCCATTGCCTCTTTATAGGCCTTCAGAGCTTGAAGCGTTTTATTGACTTCCTTCATCTGGTTGTTTGTATTTTCTTGAAATTTTTCCAATGCCTCTTTAGTAGCCTCTTTTATGTCTTCCACCTGTTGGGTTGCATCTTTCTGCATTTGATTATGAATTTTATTTCTTCCATTATCGTCCTCATTACTAAGGATTTGAAGTCATTTTCTTGTATTTCCATTGTGTTTGAGTTCTCTGGGTTGTTTTCTTTGGGATAGGTCAGATCTGGAGATGCCATATTGTTTTGGGGTGTTTTTTTTTTTTTTTTTTTTTTTTTTCTCATGATTTTACACTGTCCTTTAGGCATCTTGTTGTCTGTGTTTTTGGGAGGTAGCTTCTGGAGTTGGGTGGAGGGAGTCTGAGGAGAGATTCACCCATTTTCTCACGATTTCCCTAGGCTGGAAACACTGATGTTTCGCTGGTCTGGATGGCAGGAGGCTAGCCCTTTCCCTAGTCCCGCAGCTCTGATGCTCTGCTGGTCTGTGATTCCCAGTAGCGTTTTGGGACCCAGACCACTCACAGAGTCCAGGTTAGTGTCATGTAGCCCAAACTGCCCATAGACTGAGTCCAGTTCGCATCTCTGGACCATAGTGAGTCTCGGGCCTTAATCCATACACTGAGTCCAGTTCGTGCTGAGTCCAACCAGGGTCCCTCGCCCAAACCACACGCTGAGATCGCAGAGTTCAGCCAGAGTCTCAGGGCCTAGACTGCATGCCAAGTTCAGCTAGGCCCTCTGGGCCCAAACCACGCGCTGTGCCCAGCTAGAGTCTCTGGGCCTAAAATGCCCGCCTAGTTCAGCCAGGGACTCTGGCCCTAAACCATGTGCTGAGCTCTCAGCTAGGTTCTCTGGGCCCAAACTACCCACCAAATTGAGCTACAGACTCCTGGCCCAAAACGTTAACTCAGCCCAGCTAGGTTCTCTGAGCCCAGACCACGTGCCAAACTCAGCTAGAGTCAGGGGCTGAACCACGTGTTGGGTCCTGTTTGCTTCTCAGGGCACGAGCCACACGCCAAGCCAAGTTTGGGTAATGGGGCCCAAATCTTGCATAGTCCCCTCTCCCACAGCAATTCCCACTGGTAACCATGCCAATAGCCTCTGCTGGAGGGTTCCCAGCTCCTAACCTCAGCTGCCGCCACTGCCACTATGCTCAGAGAACATCTGTGTTCCTTCCGTGTTCTGAGGTAAGCAAGTTTTCTGTATTTTGATCCTTTTGAACTGTGGAGTACTCCAGCTGTAGTGTATCCTTATCATTTGCAATATGCACTATAATGGTTTTTTTGGACTTTACAGCATAACAGCTATAGTCTGGAATTTTTAAAAGTATATGTAATATATAAAATACACTTTAAGTAGCCATTTCTATACAAGTATTAAAACCTTGACTTAAATATAAATGATATTCATAATACTCAGTTTTGTAACTGGACTTTTTTTTTTACATTTATTCATTTATTTGGGAAAAGGGGTACATGCATGCTGTGGTGCATGTGAAGAAGTCAGAAGATAACCTGAGTGAATTTCTTCTCTTTCCACCTTGGAAGCTCTCGGTATTAAACTCAAGGAGTCATTGATGAAGACAAGTGCCTTTATCCACTGAGCCATCTCAATGGCCCAACTTATACATATTAGAAATCTATAAAATACAACCCATAGATGCTATGCTATTGGAAAGTCATGGCTGCTCTGGATAGGAAAGTAAGGTTATTTTCAGGAATAGGTCCATTGAAAAGCTACATATGGATCAGTGGATGATTCTACATCCAATTACATACATGAAGTGCCAGTGCTTTTAAAGTAGAGTGGTACATAGGTATATAAAATTGAGAGAGAAAATAAGTGGTAGGAGATGGGGAAGCAATTGGAAGGAAGGAAAAGGGCTTTGATGAAAACATGCTTGTGTAAAATTCTGAAACAATAGTAAACTATAAAAGGGAAACATAATAACATGAGCTACACCAGGCAGATTTTTATCAAGTGTCGGGCTGCATTGTGCCTGCTGCTGCACTCCAGTGCATCACCCCCTGCTCTTGCCAGCTAGCAATGAAGGTTTGCTTACAGGGATTCTAAAGAAGCTTCTCAGTATAAGTGTTATCCTAAACTTGTCTAGTTTGTTTTTAATGTAAGTATACAACTTGTTTGTATTCTGCTATAAAGGAAAAACTCTGGAGTATAAATAAATAAATAAATAAATAAATAAATAAATAAATAAGGCTATGATTTTCAGCTAAGAAACAACCATAAAAATCAATCGACTAGATACATTATCATTTTGTCTTTCAAGCTAGCTGAGTTATAATTGTGCAGTGCAGTCCACTTTAAAGAAAATGTTTCAAAGAAAGAATGCAAATCAAGAGTAATATAATTACAGGCTAAAATACAATAATAGTTTTTGGGAAAGGAGTATAATTTACATTGTAATGGGAAATCTGGACATCATGATTGTATTGAAAGAACATTTACCAGTTTTGCCTTTTGGAGTGTAACTTGATTCATTTTTGCTCTCATTTTTCCTTATTGATTTGGCAATCATATTATAGCCTATATATTCATAGAAATTTAGACAATATATATTTTGAAGATGAATTAGCCTTTGCCATTCAGTAAATGTAAACAATTTTATATAGCATAAGTTAAAACAGAGCTAAACCAAAACATGTTCACCCTTGATTATCTGAGAAAGACTATTTTAAGTGGTTTATAGAAGAATTTCTTGGCATTTTTGTAGTAAGATAAATACAGTTTATCCTCAATTTAAAAGTAAGCTCTAATTGTTGTTTACTTCCTTTCAATAGCATGTGTGAGAGGTAGAAATAGGGCAAATCAGTCAGATACTAAACAAACATATGAAGAGCAGAATACAGTCTCTAAGTGCTATTGCTCTTATTTATCCTTTAGAAGAATTGTCTGAGCCTGGTCTCTGTGTGTTCTGTGATTTTTTAAAAGAACTATCCAGATTCCATTTACCCCCTCTTGTCTTCTCTACCAAAGCACCATTTCCAGTCTGGCATGATCCTATGAGTTTCACTGTGCATTTTCCCTTTATATATCTCCAGTATAGGCCACCTAAATAACTATCTGAGATTAGCCATTACATTAGGTCATGGATGTGTTCAAAAACATCTGCAGTTACCTGCCATGCATGAGGTTGAATCAAAACTCCTAGCTGAGAACCAAGGTGCTGGAGCTGCTCATCGCCTTGTCCATCCTTCTCTGCCTCAACTTCTACTGATTTTCTCTTGTCCCCCCCTTTGCCTTCACACATGACTCAATTTCTTTCAGTCTGGGACTTTTGCATCTCTGATATTTACCTGCTTTCCTCTTTGCTGGATAGCTACCATGCTTGTTCTTTATCTTGGTATTAGATTTGACAAAAGAGTTACATTTCAAAGTGGCAGTCAGTGCAGCCCATAAAATGATATTCTGGAACACCTTTGTGTTCAATAATAAAGTAATAATAATAATAATGATAATAATAATAACATTATTATTATTTGTAGTAGTAGCATTACATTTTCATTGCTGACAACATCTTGTAGTTTGTGTTTTTACCCTTTTCTTATATCTAGAAAATATATTTTCTAGAATAAAGTTTCCTTATGTTTTGCTCTCTTCCTTGACTGAAAGAACCTAGTTTACAGAACTACTTGATACATATTTATTAATGAATAAATGAATATATTGCTGTTCAGTAAATCCATGTATGCATCATAAAGTAGCAGTGTGTCTTCTATGATGGTGTTCTCTGATGTAAACCAAAAGGAAATGTTTAAGTAAGTACGTGCCTCTCATAAATTATGGAATTAATGTGGAATGAAAGACCACTTCATCTACCAATGAGGCTATGGCCCAATGAATTGTGGAACATTGTTTACTCTCTTCTTTCTTTCCAACCTTATCAATATTCAATATATTTTCATTATATTCATTATATGATTTTGTGGAATGCTTCAGTTTTTAAAGGATAAATTTATAGATAATTGCTAGATAATATTGAGTAATTTGTTTAATATTGTTCAACTAAACTACCCATAAGACACAGTTTGGAGAAAGACACACACACACACACACACACACACACACACACACACACACACACACACAAATCACAAGTGGAGAATTTAGTTATCATCCAGAGGAAAGTGGACAGGCAATTGATGTGGGAAGCAAAGGTCGAGCATACCTGAAAGTTATTGCACAGCTCCCGTGCATCTTCAAGTGTGTATGCTGTAATACAAATGCACACTAGGAGAAAGCCACTCATGCATAGCCTCTCGTCGTCATCTATGGTTGTCCTAGAAATAGTGTATACATTATGATTGTCTTGCATGTGGTCACTTGCTTCTTCTGAAATATTAAAACTCAGTGAACAGAGGTCTCCATCAAGATTACCTAGAGATTTGACATTTTTGCTACCAGTTTGTGTGATGATTTATGCTTGAGAGTTAGCAAACTGTTTCTTCTGGAGTCACTCTCCTTTGTATGAGCTCAGCATAGCCTCAGCCACCTTTCTCGGGTCATGTACTACATCCTTACAGAGCAAACTGAACAATTTCATAAGCTTCAGTTTTACAGCCAACAGTCAGCACTCTTCAAAAACAGTGATCTTAGGCCGCAGTTGGTGGTGTTGAAGGTATTTGCAGGACCAGGACTAATCACACTCCTTGGTATCTTTGTATCCTCTTATATACCAAATTTTTCACCAAAGTTTGCCACTTGGCATTCCCGTCCACATTCGGTGGTTTCCCATATACTGTCCTTGCTGATTCAGTTCCTATGTCCAGAAATCCCATTTTCAATTGATCATCGCTAATACTAGGTCTAAAGCCTCTGTCTTACTAAAGAAAGTACCTTTTAGAAGGTGAATTCTAATATTTCTATGTTTGTTTACCAACTTATATATGTGTTCTATATTACTCATCACCTCACATATATGAAAGCTATAAGCTTGACTTAGGTGTAGAACAGGCTGGCCTCAATCTCACAGCGATCCACCTGCCTCTGCTTACTGACTTCTGGGATTAAAGGTATGTGCCACCATGCCCAGCAGGTGATATTTTCAATATGGATTGTCATTTTCTATATTTCCTTGCAAACATATGTAAACTAAGTCTAGATATGATATTTTATTCTTACAAATGATAAAACAATGTCTGTGGTAATATATTATTACTAACTTTATCATAAAATTTCTTCATTAATTGATACAGGATAGAAGATATTGATACTTGGTTTTGCTGAGTAATCTCTATTCCTGTGATATTGATTCCTGTGAATGCTAACAGTCAGCATTCCTCAACTGCTAATGACTTTCCATTTAAGATATATAATATATAGTCGTATTTATGGTCTAATATGTAAAAAATAAACAAACATAATACAATTTGGTTTCTTGAGGCAGTTGAACAGCTTTTAAGTGATACTTGAAACTAAATGCTGTATTTTTTTTTTTTTCGCCTTGATGTGTAGCTGTGCAGGAGTATAAATGACCCCTTTTATCTAAGAACAGTATTTTTCTTTCATTTTAAGAGCTACTGAATTGAAGAAAATATTTATAGCTAGCTATCTTTCTGCTATGGTTTATGGCTTGACAGTTTCAAATTGTTTGGAGTATATTTAAAGTTAATCTCCTTGTTATTTTGTGGGTTTAAGGACTTTGGTTGATTTGGTTCTGTCATTTGAAAGTATACTTTTTGAGATTGAAAGTCTTTGTCCAGCTTTTAGTTTACTATAAAAATACCCATAAAATACCTATAAAAAATATCTTTGTCATAACTTGTATATAAGAACTAAAAATGAGCTAAGTCATAAATTCACTTTATTTATTTAGATACCAGATGTCCTTCAATATTTTATGCTAATTTAAATTTCTATTCATTAAATTATATTGCAGAGGATCTCTATGGTACATGCCAGTAAGGTTCCTTCTCTTCAGCCTCTTTCCATTGTCTATTCTATTTGTCCTTCTGAAGGAGAATTAAGCATTCTCCCTAGGGTCCTCCTAATTTTTTAGCTTCTTTATATCTGTGTATTGCAGTGTGATTATCTTGTATTATGTGGCTAATACCTGCTTATATGTGAGTATATATCAAGCATATCTTTCTGGGTCTGGATTACCTCATTCAGCATGACCTTTTCTTTTCTTTTCTTTTTCCTTTATTTTTTTTAGCATGATCTTTTCTAGTTCCATCCATTTGCTTGAAATTTTCAAGATGTCCTTGTTTTTAATAGCTGAGTAGTATTCCATTGCATAGATGTACCACAGTTTATTTATCCATTCTTCAGTTGAGGGACATCTAGGTTGTCTCCAGACTCTGGCTATTATGGACAAAGCTGCTATGAACATAGTAGAGCAAATGTCCTTGTTGTTGGGTGGTGACTCCACTCAGTTGGAGATCAAAGCATTTGTGAGGCTCACAGCCAAACTTTGGGGTGGAGCACAGTGAGTTTTATGTTAGAGTTGGGGGAATAGAAGCATCTGGAGGGGACAGGGTTCCACAAGGTGACCAATGGAGCCAACAAATGCAGGCTGGGGTGGGTTGGGGGTGTGCTGTATTGACAGATGTGCCTACCAAGGACCATGCAGGGTGAGCATGTAGACCATCTGCTCAGATGTAATAAATAGGTAGAACAGTATCTGTATGCATCCCATAATATGAGGAGTAGAGGCTCATTTGTTGATCACTTCCCCCTGTTGGGGCAGCCAGGCTACAAAGAAGAGCGTACAGGCAGTCCAGATGAGAATTGATAGGCTGAGATCAGATGGTAGGGGAGGAGGGCTTCCCTTTCTGAGAAATAGGGGAGGAGTAAAGGGGAATGAGTGACTGATGGTGGAACCAGGAGGCAATGACGAAGGGAGCTAACATCAGAATGTCAATTGAACAGGTTAAAAATTTTCTTAAATTACATTGCACAGGTGCAAAAAATAGATTCCTGAGAATTCTGGGGCTAAAATATTCACACATACCGGTTTACACAAAGACAATGTAGATATCATTAAAACATCACAAAAGTGTATGTTGTCTATGTTCATTTCTCTGTTTGTACATCTGCTCTAGGCATCCAGTGTATGATTTTATGGGTTTTGTAATAAATTGGTTGGAGGTGCATAAAATGACTGTAGACATTTCAAGGACTAGATCAGCACTCCATACATACATTCAGAATGGAACAGATGTAAAAATATGGAATTACAGAATTGTATTTCATACCATGAGGATTTAAAACTTAGGGTAAATTGCAGAATTTATTCTCAAGAACATTTTTATGTGACAATTTTCCTTCAGAGCTCAGAATATAAGGACAAAGATTATCATAGTATTTATATAGAATTTTAAATTATCCACTTTCACTGAAGATCAAATAGTAGACTCAAGCTTGCTTGCCATTAAGTAGTAAACTGCTACAGGAACCAGTGTATCTCGTTGCTAATGTTCCAAGTGCCCTCTCCTATTCAGGCTTTCTATCCATAGTATCACTCAGGACTTGTCTCTGAGAAATGGATGACATGTTTAGAGACGTGCAAATGCAACTGAAGTTTTATGATTTGCAAGTGGAAATTGAATAAGTTATATCCCCAGTATTCACCTTAATTTCCTTCAGTGTCGATACTAATCATGAAAATTTCAGAGCAGTGTTCTCTTTCTGAGTTAAGAACCAAATTGCTAAGACCCTGAAGGTTACCTACTTTTGTGAATTGGCAGATAAGAGTGAAGACACGAGGATGCCAACATGTTACATTACCCTGCTGAGTGTAATTGACAGATTCATAAGCCAGTCATATCTCAATTACTTTCACTGTCGGTTCCATATCTGGTTTTATAAGTGTGTTCCTTTTTTGTCTTTCCCTCTGATGTAATGAGGGTTGTGTCTAACGTTCTTGTCTGTGTACTATTTTAATGTTTTAATTAAATGCATTATGCAGCTTTGTTAGAGCAATACTGTCTTCCGTAAAATATTCTAGCTACCATTGTCTAGAAAATTTTAGAACTTCTCATATTACCGGCATCAAAAATTCAATATTCTAAGCCGAGACACTTTTATTTTAGTCATCTCTTCTGAATATGTATGCATTTTGTACATTATGCATTTTGCATTCTATATGCTCTTATTTTAATATTTATAATACAACTCTATAAGAACTAATTACAGTAGAAAAACAAGTTTGCCAACACAATTTAGAGAGATTAAAAGTATTCAGATTTCCATATACATTTAAACTTGGGCTTCATCAAACAGATGAGGCACATAGGTACAACAGCTGTATCAGGAACAGTGAGTTAGTTGTATTATGTGGGCAGAATAGAAGGGCCCAAGAAATTATTTTGGAAACAAAGGAACATATAGTGGAAATATAAGAACAGGGTTTATATTTCAAAAAATAGTGCCACATGAAGCAGAATGAAAAAATATGCCAGTAAAAAGGTGTTGGTATACACACACACATACTTATATAGATGTATTTTAAATTTTTTTTGAAGTTCTTAAAACTTATTTTATCACGCCAGACTCTCATTTCATCCTGCTTTTTTGCAGTACTTTCAGAAGAGCTGGCCACATTTTCTCCTAATCGTAATCTCATGGGGCTGAAGCAGGAAAATGAAAAGATCAGGGCCAGTTTACACTACACAGTGAGTTCCTTATTCATCTAATAAAAATTAAAAAAAAAATAGCAGTTTTGAATACTAATCAATAGATTGCTATTTCACATGTGAAATGTACATAGGTCTATGAAAGAATCAACCAGGTAAATTTAAATTAAAAAATAAAATAAAATAAAGCAGATTGCCTATTTCATGTCTTCAAATATACAAATGATGCTAGGTGGTTGATACAGAAATGGTGGTTTTGTCAATCCCATAGATAGATGATAGATTTTAAACTGGCTTATATATATATATGCTTATATACATACTTATATATATATATATAACCATTGATGTGATAATGGAAATAAGTAAAATAAAGAGAGTAAATATCTAACAAGCAAAAGTAGTGAGAAGTCAACAACCACAAGTACAACTCCAGAGCTTCTCATGCCCTCGTACTGCCTTTGTGGACACACATGCATAAGTATGCACATACCTTTACATATGTCTGCACACACAGATACACACACACACACACACACACACACACACACACACACACACACAAATAAAGCTTTAAACAAAGGAAGAAATGAACAAATCAAAATTAAGGAAAGGTTGCTACCTCCCTCGGTGAAGGCATGTGGGAAGTTTTCCTGTCAGTTGGCAAAGACAGCATGAGCATCCCTATCCTGAAAAACCTGGAATAAAGGCAAGAGTGTTCTTCACCTTGTGGAAAGAATCCATGGTCTTTTATGACATCCCTCAAAAATTCGGCCGCAAGTTGATGAGAAGCTTTCTGACTTGTTCTGTGTCTCTTCTCCCTACACAGAGGTGGTAATCATGCCTTCAAATGTGCAGAGAGAATCCTGTTCATGAAAACAAACCCAGAATCATACAAAAGAAACATGGCCATTTGACCATAAATGTTAACTTACCTATCTGTGTAACTACGTTTCAACAGACCTTTGAGAGAAACTCCTCAAGAGGATCATGTGAAATCACTCTAGCAAGAAGTAAATAAAATCATGGAACAGAGACATTGTTTAAACATACTAATGACGACCATAAAAAATATATGAATTCATAAAACAATAATATGTAAATTTTAAAACATGTTCATTTTTATGCATATGAATAAACAGAATGAGAGATGTCTTTTTAGTACAATGAGAGCTCATAGTCAGAGAAACTCTCAAAATTTCAGTGGAAAAAGAAAGAAATGAAATTACCATACATTAATAGTTGTTTAAGAGATGCAGCATGGACTAACTGTAGTTCCTGGGAAATTAGTGACTCTTCAGTCAAAGTAAATCAACAAGTTACATTACCATGACGGAAAATAAGCTGTGCTGGTGGTATACCCCAAGTCTCAGACGAACCCAAAGCCTGAGATGTGCATGCATGTGGGTGTTTGTGTGTGTCTGTGTGCATGGGTGCACATATGCACATGTGTGTGGGTGTCTGTGTATTTGTCAGTGTGCCTGTGTGCACATATGCACATGTATGCTGGTGTCTGTGTGTTTCAGTGTGTCTGCATATATGTGTGCATGCATGTGCATATGCACATGTGTGTGGGTGTGCATGTGTGTATGTGTGTGTGTGTGTGTGTGTGTGTGTATGAATGCTTTTGGGGTAGAGGGATATGCAAACTCCATATTCCAATTAGAGAATTTGTAGTTTTGATTGTTGTAATCAGAAGTTCTGTGAGCTACATAAACGAAAGAGAATATTCATTTTATACTCTCTTGGGTCCTTTCATTCCTCTCAAGAAACTTGCTAGTGACAACTGCATTGGGACTACATCTTCCATACTACATCTGTGGTATAAGATCTGGTCTCTTTGGAAAGCATGTTCACAGATTTACTCAGTAATCTTGTTTTACCATTTATATTTATATTCTTTAATTTAGTCAGGCTGAACCCTGAAATTAGGTGTCATTTGATCTAACTTGTTAACTTAAAAGAAACAGAGATTATACTAACCTCAATATCTAGGTGTTTATAATTTATATTAAAGATACAAATTTCAATGGATCTTTCACTTTTGGGGTATGCATTAGACTTTCTTATACCAGGAAAAAAAATTTAAATATAGTGACAATTGTTGAGAAGAGAGCTCAAATTTGTTATTTTCTTTCTCATTGAATGAAAAATTCTTGGGTATGTTCTATGCAAAATGCACAGGTGATTTAAGAAAGAAGATATGAAGATCAAAAGAGAATATCATAAGCCCAGGAGAGAGAAGAAATGACTTCCCTGGATGTACCTTGCAGCATCCCAGAAATCAGTCAGCTCACATCAGAGCAGCAAATCAGAGGGCTGTTGGCATATGTGTTTAAGTAACGTAGGAACACACTTCAATAAGAATTCAAAGAGATTGTGATCACATGATAAATAAGCTCACTCTTTCCACAGCAGGAAAGAAAACTAAGTAGATACTCCAGGGAAAAACAAGCAAATACCTGTGAAGAAGTATGCAAATGAATCAGCCCTTTAAACAATTGCTGGATTCTATCAGAAAATGCATTCGTGTACAGTGTTAGAATAGCTTCTGTGGTTTTCTGCATTGTAGGTGACCCATAATTCATCTACTTCAGACCTATGGTGAACAACATTCAAGTAATTTCATTTTTGTAAATATTCTCATTTTTTATTTTTAAAAATCAATCACAAACAAGATATTGAAACACTAACTTGCGTGAGTGGCAGCATTTCTCCGCTTGTTAACCCTCCCTATTTCTTTGTTCTGCCCTATGAATTTGAAAGAATAATGTGGAAGAAGAATAGAGATTCTCGTGTTTTGACTTTGAGCTTGGAGATACAGTTTAATTTGAGCATTGCATGAGAAGCTAAGTAGGTGTAGTCTGAGGCCTAAGATGCCTCACATATCTCATTTGTTCTGGTAGTTTCTACTGCTGCACCAACATAGGTGTGAGAAGTAGCTGCTGGTCCTCAGCTTGGTTTAATTGGTCACGCAAGAAGCACACCTGAACCCGTGCCTCATCAGGGAGCAGAATCTGATCGATTTCTTGCTCCAAGCAGAATTCAGTGTAGCCCGCTGCAGATCTGTGGCCATGATGCACAATGACAGTTAAATGGAAATCCTGCTGTCTGGTGTGATAATCTCTCCTGGAGGTGTTCACCAAAGTGCTTCTGTATCCCTAAAACATGATACATTATAACCACTGCTTGTGGCTTCCCCACAGAATTAATGGTAAAAAAAAAATTGCTAAAGACACAATATACTTGAATCATATAACATAAAATATACAAACACTTACTGATCTGGTAGCTTCATGTCCATTGGCTACTTTTTCTACTGTGGGAAGGTACCATCTAGAGGGAAAAATTAGCTGTGTGTCTTACAACCGTAAGAGCTCTGGTGGTTACAATAATGACTGACCTGGAAGGATATGCCCACAAGTACAACAGTGGAATGAGTGTCAAGGAGTAAACAACCACTTTCTCATTAGATCTAAGCTAACTTTAAAAAGACGGAACCCATGCTTATCAGGGTTAAGGTCCTATTGTAAGACTGGTCATATGCCTTAGGGGAATATGTTCTACTATTATTGTGATTAATTGGCATAGTGCTAAGTCAATCTGTATGACTTATTATTATACCCAAAGACTAGGATAAACTTTAACCCTCATCAAAGAAGCCATTTGGCAGTGGATTTTAATTAACACAAAGACCTATAAATGGATAAGATATAGAAAATAAGAGACTCGATGTTAAACCTTAAATGCAGTGTCTACATCACATTCATCCAAAGACTTGGGGATCATTATGGAAGAAGGTGCAGAAAGACTATGAGGACCAGGGAGAACGGACACAACAGGACACAAATAAACTTCAAGTTATTGTGACAGCGTGTGCAATATCTGCACATGCACAAACCAGAAAAAAAAATCCCAGGATGGAGAGGGTAGGTAGGGATAAGCTCCCCGCTTCTAGTTGAAGAGATACTGATATTTGTCAGTTGCAGGGAGAAGAAGAGTCAATTAACTTTAAGGGTGTGGCCAACAGTGGGTCAACAATGTTCCAATGGATGAGCCCATACCTAAAGGTATATGAGCAGCAAAAGTTCAACGCGACCCATATGTATATGTGTGTGTGTGTGTGTGTGTGTGTGTGTGTGTGTGTGTGTGTGTGTGTGTGTGTATGAGAGAGAGAGAGGAAGAGAGAGAGGGAGAGAGAGGGAGGGAGAGAGAGAGAGGGAGAGAGAGAGAGAGAGAGGGAAGGAGAGAGAGGGAGGGAGGGAGAGAGAGTTCTTGGTTTGTATGGAAGGGGTAGTATATCTGGAAGAAATTTTGTGTGGGCAGTATGAATATGATCAAAATGCATTGAATGAAATTCTCATAAGATAATTTAGGTGTCTAATAATCAAAAGACGGATAATGCTGTGTGTCTTGTTTTTTGAAAGTGTTTTACACATACATTAACTGACAAAGCAGTTGACTAAGACAAAAGTATAGGACAGAGTATGTTACATAATTAAAAACCAAAACTATCAATACGACTTTAGAGATAGGAGATTTGAAGTGTAATACAACAGGGTTAATGTCTAAAACTGATAAAGAAAAGGCAGTTTTACATGTATATAAGGTTCCAAAGTGATCACTGATAGAAACAGTATGTACCAACACTCAAGAGTGTCGCTGGAGAAGTGGCTGCCTGGTTAAGAGCTCTTGCTAATTTTCTAAAAGACCTGAGCTCTGTTCCTAGGACCCAATTTTTGGAATGGCTCCCATGGGCTATAGTACCCTCTTCTGGACACTGAAGGCACCTATATTCATATGGCAAACACACCACACATATACCACTCCACACACAGACTTGAACAAACAAGAATAATAATGAACAGTAAAATGGAACATGTTTAGGGGGAATGTTTCTTACTTGCCTAATGATAGATCATTGAGCAAATAAAGTATAAATCTGAGCTAAACAATATGACAAATATACAAAAAGTAACATACAAACTTTCAAGTTTTCTCATTATATAACAGGGACTTAATATAGTTAATGATAAAACTGGTATACTGCTCTTCAAATTTCATAAATGCATTTTTATTTCAGCAAAGCATAGTAAGTAAAAGCTCTTGGCTTTTCCTACTTCTGCAAGTCAACCAAAAATACTTTAAATATTTCTTTCACTTGTGAAGGGACTTTAGTTTGGAAACATATTAACGTTGCTTCTAACTATAATCCTGTAGTTCACTTGAGTGAGACCCCATAATCCCTCTTTCATCCTCTGAAGCTCAGCAGACAGAGACTTAATGAGTGTGTAGAAGACGCTGCATAAACTCAGATCATTAAACTCAGGACCAGATTAAACAAGCACATTAAGTGGATGGGGCTACACATATACTACTATTTACTGGTGTTTAATGTAATGTACAAGTCATTGGATTTTATTATAGAAAACTAAAATGTTCATGAATCGTATGCAGGAATATTACGGAAACACAGTTTCTAGTTGGAGCCATTCCTGTCTGACAGAAGGAGGTCCATTTGTCAAAGCACTTGTTATGGAAATAGCTAATTATTTTAATCAGGTTCAATGGATAGGATGCAAATGGATGTCCCTGAGGCTTACTTTTCCAATGTGAAATTACATGGTAAGTAATTACTGGATATGAGATTTCCATCTTAATATATATTAAAAGAAATAATGAATGTCCTAATACACACATACATTTTTAAAGGGCTGTAGACCTAGAGAAAAGTATTTCATAGTTCTCATATGAAAATTATGTCTTGAATAGATTATAAAAATACAGATTGCTTGCTCATAAATATACATAATAAAATTTCCTCAGAAATCTACTGGTAATAAGAACTATTGGCCAAGGCATTGAGTAATTCCATTTAAACTCTAATGTGTTTCAGATGTCTGAGAGTCAACATATCAGAAAGGGATTCAATCTGAAAGCAGAAATCATTGGCTTCCATCTTCATTTAGGGCTTCCTACAATGCCCCTCTTGAGTGAGGGAAGCTACCCACAGAACAGCACATGAGCTTCCTCAAAACTGGATGTTTTCTCACTTTCATGAATACAGCTCCTTCTATTATTATGTTTGGCTCCCTAGTAAGGTCTGCCTCATTTCTTTTGCGTTGCAGAGTTCTTGCCTTTAGTCTGAATGGATTGGAAAGGAAAGACGCCTCTCTGTCGTGAACTTGAGAAGGTTCACATTTCCTCACTAACTTTATGGGTCAGTTGGTGATGTAGCACATGTGGGTGCGAATTTGTGTAACTTTCTGCTCACAGCCAGTAAGTGTGTGACATGGTCACTATTTCTGCAGCATTGCTGAGGAGTGTTTGACACAGCATAAGAAATTTTTAATATCTTACAGTTTGCTCCGTTGTGACTGGCACCTGTGAAACCAGTACCTTTGTGGGTATAGGGACCGTTCATTCCATCTTGTTCTCTTGAACTCACTCAATTCCCTTCTTATGTTCACAACTTCATCTCGACCCCTGTACTTTCAGCCAATACGGACTAATTCACTTCCTAAATATCTGAAAACAGAGTCACATAACAGGTACTTTTTGCTTGGTTTCTTTATTGAGAATATTCGGAAATTCTCCATTTTCTTGCTTATATCAAGACTTCATTTTACTGAAGAATAAATGGTATGAATCCGCAACAGTTTAAACATATACATGAAACTGATCAACACCAAATTCTGCATTATTTTAAATGAAGATGCTATGAAAACAACACTTCCTTATGTTTATGTTCATTGGGCAAAGATGTAAGGATGAAATAGCTGCATGATAGCAGAAACATAATGTTTACATGAGGACCTTGTCTAATTATTCTTCAGAGTAATTGTATTACTTTACATGTAAAGAACTGTGTATATTTGATTCTTTTCCATTCTCAAAAATACTCACTAAAGCCAGTGTCTTAATTTTTAGCTATTGTAACACATGTTCAATGGCATCTTAATTTAGTTTTCCTTTTGTAATTATTATTACAAAGGTGTTGAATGCCTTTTCATACTTTTTCTGCCATTAAAATAATCTTTTCATGAATATTTTGATCACTTTAGGGAGTTACTTATTTCTTATTAATATGTTGTGATAATTCTTTAACATGATACAAATATAAAAGCTATCTTTGCAAATGTATCTGCTGGTTTGGAGCTTGGATTTTAATTCACTTAAATTTGAATTTGAGTGGTAGACATTTACATTGTCATTAATGTAGGGGTTATCATCAACGTTTTCTAATTAAGAGTTTTGGTGTTGTTAGAAGAAAGGGTGGAGAAGAGCCTATATCTCATTGGCTCAAGAGACAACTTCCTGAACAGAACACTAACAGCCCAGGCTCTAAGGTCAACAATTAACAAATGGGACCTCATGAAACTGAAAAACTTCTGTAAGGCAAAGGAAACAGTCAACAGAACAAATCAATATACTATAGATTGGGAAAAGATCTTCACCAACCTTACTTCTGACAAAGGTCTAATATCCAAAATATATAAAGAACTCAAGAAATTAAACACCACAAAAACCAAATAACCCACTTGAGAAATGGGGTTCAGAATTAAACAGAAAATTCTCAACAGAGGAATATCGAATGGCAGAGAAACACTTAAAGAAATGTTCAACATTCTTAGTCATCAGAGAAATGCAAATCAAAATGACTCTGAGATTCCATCTTACACCCATCAGCATGGCTAAGATCAAAAACTCAAGTGACAGCACATGCTGGCGATGATGTGGAGAAAGGGGAACACTCCATTGCTGGTGGGGGTGCAAACTTGTACAACCACTTTGGAAATCAATCTGGTGCTTTCTCAGAAAACTGGGAATAGGGCTACCTCAAGACCCAGCTATTCCAGTGCTTGGAATATACCCGAAAGATTCTCCACCACACAACAAGGACATGTGCTCAAACATGTTCATAGCAGGCTTATTCGTAATAGCCAGAATCTGGAAACAACCTAAATGTCTCTCACTCGAAGAATGGATAAAGAAACTGTGGCACATTTACACTATGGAATACTACTCAGCAATTAAAAACAAGGACATCTTGAAATTTTCAGGCAAATGGAGGGAACTAGAGACAATCAGCCTGAGTGAGGTTAATTCAACCCAGACAGACACATATGGCATATTCTCACTCATAGGCAGATGTTAGGCCCTTAATTCAGGTTAACCACATTACAATACAGAGACTGATGAGCCAATCAAGGTGGCTCATGTGGGACGTGGGCCTAGACCTCCTGCTCAGATGCAGTTGATAGGCGGCACAGTCTCCTCCATGTGGGTCCCACAATATGTGGAGTAGGGACTACCTCTGATATGGATTCAGCCATCCAAATGTTGTTCATTTCTACTATGGCAGTGTAGCCTTCCCAGGCCATAGAGGAAGAAGTTACAGGTAGTATAGAGAACACTAGATAAGCTGAGGTCAAATGTTAGGGAGTATGGCTCCCCTTACTAATGACTGGGGAAGGGAGGGAGGGAAAGGAGGTGAGGGAGGGGATGGGATATGGAGAGGATAAGCGAGGGGGTAGGATTGGGAGGTGATGAGGGACAGGGTTTCAAAAGGGATGTAAAAAAATTCAAACTGCAGAACAAGCAGGTAACTGATATTGCTAATCCCACTACATGGGAATAGCTCCCAGACTGGCTGAGATACGATAGTTTATGCATAAACAAGGCGTCATGTTGATCACAGATTCTCTGTGACTTATTATTCGAGGCCATTCTTAGTAGGCCATGAAGGAAGATTTGCAGATGTCTTACTTTTGCTCATACAATGAACAGAGAACCACCCTTAACTGCTGTGTACATCCTGCACAACTCATACCACCACAATGTTAGAACTGCGTAATGCTTGTGAGAAATTATGTTTTCAGAACAAAAGAACTGGACACCAGCACTAGGTCGGACCTGACAGGATTCATTCCTCTCAGCAAACTTGATGCTGACATACTGCACTTTCCATGTTCAAGGCCCAGGCGACTCAGTTGCTGTTAACCATCAGAAAAGGACAGCTTCCAGGACAGCTTTGTAGAAAATTTCATATCCCAATTGGTCCAGCAGTTCAGACTGTACCCCAGAGGATCCCTATTAAGCCTGGAATTTCACAACTTTTGAAAAATGGACCACAAAGGTTATTCCTGGCTCACTTAACCATTTTCCACACTTTTTTGAAGGGCAGGGGGCAGGGCTTTAAAAGGAATTATTTGCTTGAAATCAGCCTGAAGAAACCTTAAGAGAATGACGTCCCATTTCCTCTAAGGGGGGTTGGACAGTATTCTGTTTACTTTCTTCGTTTACGGTTGCTTATTTTCGTTGGGAGTTGTTTATAAGTATTATTAGTCGTTTACAGAGAGGAAACTAGGTTTGACTCAGGGGTGTATTTCATCCATCATTTTTCTTTTGTAGGCAAGGAGATAGGCGCTGAAAAGAAGGGAAGGGGGATATAGAAATATAGATGGAGGATAGAACAAAAGGTAGATTATTGAATCTACTCCTCATCTCAATGGTATTCAGTTTTGTATATTGATGCAAATAATGCTCATATCAAAAACTAGTCTATTTTTATCACAAGAATATATATTCTAGATCTAATATATAAAATTCTATAGATATATGAGATAAATAGTTAAATAAGGTCTTCAAAAAGCTCAGAGACCTAGAGAATATGACATTTAAAGATGTTTTTATTATTCTAAAGATTCTTTGACAACCAGACAAATAACTCCTCACAACACCCATCCTGCTCAAAGAAGAAGATGAGCATCAAAGAACCTCCTTATGGAGTTGGCTTCAAATGTGGCAAACTAGCCACTGGTCCAAATGTCCTTGTTTCTGCCACAGACAGACTTCTGCCTAAAAATGGGCAAGTTAGGATGCAGGCAGAGTCAATGGCCAAACTCTGCCAAGACAGGGTAAGCAAGTCCTCACTAGTTCCTGTCTCGCAAACGTGTCTGTCAGATATATTGGGCCAGAAGGTTGAAGATGATGCTCCAATGTTATGGAGAGTGCTGGGCCAGAAGGTTGAAGATGATGCTCCAATGTTATGGAGAGTACAGGCAGTAAACTGTCTCAGTCATTTTTTCATTTTGGAAGCTGCTAATTTGCACTCTGAGTCCACTCAGGTCCACTTTTTATCTCTTCTCAAGTCTCTGATGGGATTGAAGACCAGATAGCTTAGTCTGTCAATTAAGCTTAGTAGGTTAGGAGTTAAGATGTTTTTAGATTAAGATAGATGTTTTAAGTTAGTAGAGATGAGATGTGATAGATATTAATCTCCATTCAGAAATTTAGACCTAATAAGATAGGAAAGATGTTTACTTCAAGTTTGCCAGATACAAATGGCCAAATCACTATGAATGTAACATTTGTATAATTCCTGATTGTCTCATGGTTCTTCCTGCTGTATGCAGTTTATTTTACTCATGTGTAATAATATGAATTTATATATTAAAAAAGAAACATAATAAAACATTTTAAAAAAAGAGTTTTAGTATTATACCTAAAATGTTTTCCTAAACCAAGCACCATTAGGATTCCTTTAATATGTATTCTAGGTTTTAAAACACATTTTCCGAACTTATTTGAGGTCTATAATCTATTGAAAGTGACTCAGAGTGGGATAAAATGACCTTAAATTCTTCTTATTCATTAAATAGATATTAACATCTTATGAAAAGGTCTTCTCTGTTTATGGGATTACATTATTTGTAATCACGGTGTGTGGAGTGTAATTTTTCATCTTTAAGATCTCTGCTTTTTTTTTTCCTTTTCTTAAAATATACTTTTATTTTATTATACATGTATAAAACAAACTACATACAGCAGGGAGAACCATGTGACAATCATGAGAATAATGTGTTACATTCATAGTGACTTGGCCATCTGCATTCGTCTCATTTGAAGTGTTTTTCCTGTCTTGTTGGGTCTAGATTTCCGAATGAGATTCAATATCTATCTTATCTCAACTCTAATAGCTTAACTTCTTTATCTTGATCTACCTCTACATCTTGATCTTGTCCCCTAACCAACTAAACTTGGTTATAGAATTATATTATCTTAGTAAAGGTTACCTCTAAGTCATTGCTATAGAATTTAATATATTGATACAAAACATGGACATGTCAAATAAGTGGCAGATTTTAACACAAGAATATATATCCTAAGTCTAACAGATAGATATGACTCTATCGATATATGAGGTAAAATAGTTGAATAAGGTCTTCAAAAGCCTCAGAGACACATAAAATATGGCATTTAAAGATGTTCTCACAATCCTAAATTTCTTCGATAACAAGACAAGTTAACTCCTGACTACACCCAGCCAACCTCAAAGAAGATGAATGAGCATCAAAGAGCCTCCCTATGGACATGGCTTCAAAGGTGGCAAAATAACCACTGGGCAAAATGTCCTTGTTCTGCCACTAACAGACTCTGCCTAAAAATGGGCAACTAAGATGCACGCAGAGTCGACGGCCGTACTCTGTCAAGTCAGGGTAAGCAAGTCCTCAATAGTTCCTGCCCTGCAAACAAGTCTGGCAGAAATATTAGGCCAGAAAGCTGAAGATGAGTCTCCAACGTTATAAAGTGTATTGGGTGACTGGTCAGGCAGTAAACTGTCTTAAGTCAATTTGTACATTTTGGAAACTGCTAACCCACAGTGCTGGTTCACTCAGGAATTTAAGTTTTATTCCTTCTCAAGTCTTTCGGATTTCTCTCTCTCTCTTTTTTTTTTAAGCTTTCTACATGTACACGGATATCACTTAGGAGAAAATACAATTTTAGGCTAAAGGATTTCTGCTTCTCCGTTGCAGCCAAAATTCCAGGTTATTATTTATATATACCAGGCCCCAAACTCACCGATGCTCAGTGTTCTTTGTCCTTCTGTGTTTATTATGTGTGTTGTATATTAGTATGTATTTAACATTCGTTAATCTTTAGTGAATACGGCATGTGTAGGAAATATCTAACCCACTATTATGTTTGACCAGTCTACTAATCACTTAGTGCATTGTAGTTTGCATTTCTAGAAATTCAATCTGTTTCTGTATTTATGATGTCTCTACTTGACATGGCCCATGTATATAAACTGTTATAACAGTTTCTTTAATGTCAATTATTTGTTAGTCCAAGTAAACACATTTTTCTGGTTTTGACTGTCTATTACATTTTCCTCATGCTTAAATATATTTCATATTTTTTAATGTTGTGTGATTTTTGTTTCCTTTTCCACTTGTGCTCATTTGTCATATCCATCTTATTTTCTTAGAATACTTTTATCCTTCTGGATCCTACTTAAATGTTTTAATAAGGGAGACCAATTAAGATATTTAACCCATGTGACCCTTGTTTTTCTTCTCTGGCATATTTTGATTAGCATATTTACTTCCAGGTTCATCCATGCTCTCACAAACAGTAGAATTCATATTTTTATGGAACTGAATGGTACTTTGCTGTAAGAATTCTCTATACTCTTGAGTTATTACTCATTTGCAACTCCAATGTCTTGGAATTTCTAAACCATATTCCAATGATTATGTAAACATGTCAATGCCCTTTTGATGTGGATACTTCACTTCCTTCTGATATATGTCAGTAATGATGTATATATCAGTAATCAGATAATGACAGATCATGTCTATCAGCACCTAGTTGTAGTTTTCTCAGGCATGTTCATTCTGCTTTCCGTATGACTATAGGAGTTTACATTCAGAATTTGTTCCTGTCCCTGGAAGGTGCCTGGTTTTTTGTCATGTCATGTTGTCCTGAGATTCCTCTTAATACAGTAGCCTACCAGTAGTGGACAACGTCTAGCTAGACTTTCTTCTTTCAGGCAGACTATCATTCTGAAAATTCTGTTTCCTATTACTAAGGTCGGGACTAGAAGCAAAGCTCTTTTGAGTCACCCCCACTACGATCTCTTATATTAAACAAAACAAAACAAAACAAAACAAAACATCAGATTACCATGGAACAACAAATTTGCTCATAAAAAATAAATTATAAAAATAATGGATAACTTTTTAAGATATGAATAAGCAAGTAGTAGTTGGGTTGAAACAGATTCTTCTAAAGTGGGCTTACCTGGCCGATATTTTCTTAATTAAACTCTGCCCAGAGTACCCAAACCATGCTGTAACTATAGAGACAAGATTGTGGAATGTGAGAATCCCAACCACACTGTTCACTTTGAGGGGAGCTATAGCTACTTAAAATTTGAAGTGTTTTATACACTTACAAATGTTAATTTAAGACCTTACCTAGATAACACACTGATTAATCTGCCAATGTTTACAAAAATATTCAAGACCATTCAACAGAAAAAAAAGTAATTTAACTTGGAGAGATGAGAGTTTGAACTTATTCCCTTAAAAAAAGAACCTCTCAGTGAAAATGTTAAAAGGTATATTGGCGTTAAGCCCTTCTACTCATAACTTGTACATGAAATAAGTGGTCACTTGCAAGATTCGTGCAGCTACTCCTTTCAAAGGTACTATGAACTAAATTGCCGATAGCAGTGTAATTCATGCCACCACTTTACAAAACAGTCTGGCATTATCTCTTTCAAGTTGAATGTGTGCACTCAAATGAGCCAGTCATTTCACCCCTAGATATATCCAGAACACTTATGAATCCAGAGACAGCTACAAGCATGTATTCTGACCTTTTTTATTTCCAACAACACAATGCCATTAGAAGTAAAACAGGAAAAGTGCTGTGGTATATTTCACAATGACACACAGACAGCAGTGGAAAGGAATCACTGCAGTCTCCCTAAGCACAATGACAAGGAAACCACAAATGTAGATGCACATACTGAATGATCTGTGTTTTCGACTGTAATGTTACAAGGCAAAATGAAAGATAATGCTTTTATGTATATGCAAAACTGTATATTATAAAAAGTTGTTGAGTGGAAGGATAAGAGAAAAGCCTTAGGATGCTTAGGAGTGTTGTACTGCTTGACCTTGACAATGGCATAGGTTTTCTCTTTATGTTACTCATTAACTGTATTGCTTTGTATATTTTCTCAACATGTCCATTTTATTTCAAAGAGATAATTTAAAATAATATCAGTTATCACTTAAGGTAAATGGCAAAGCTTTTACTCCAAAACTATAGAGTGTATCTCTATCCCTTAAGGAGAAATAATCTGAAGCAAAAGGGAAGTTTTATCTGAGGACAAAGCTAAATGCCATGTTAAAAAGAAGGCAGAAATCAAATAAATTCTTCATTAAAGAAATCACTGTACATTGACCGCGGGTGTGACCATGAGATGTAATTTTTTTAAAAACCCATAATACTGACATCATTTAAAGTCCTTAATGAAATTAATAAGAGGGATAAAAGAAATGAGGAAATGGAAGATATTCAGATTCAGACCTTTGTTTAGGTATCTTTGGCTGAGAGGAAATATGCAAATATCTTTCAGTTATTATTAGCAGTGTGCCATTAAAGATGATGAAGTTTTTCTTGTCCAGCTTCCAGACAAATCAAACAGGACCTTAAAGGGAAGTTCAGAGTGAAAGTGAAAGTGATTGATGATGAGAATGAAAATAAATGTAGACCCATAAAACTGACCATGTGGGTTTGCGTTTAATGTTACAGCTGTTTTAACACTAGGAAAGCTGCTTATATCTGCACTGTTATTATTTCCTTTTTCCCTTGTTCATAGAATGTGTATAATAACTCTAACTAGTTCATGTTACAGATGTTCACAGGCACACACATGTACAGGTGAAGAGAAATGTTCACATGTGCTCGTGGTTATCAGTCAGATGTCCTCTAATGTGCTTTTCTACAGCTACGCTCATTAAAGCTCACACAGAAAGAAACTCTAAAGGCTATGAAATTCCTTACAGAATGAGTGCAATAGATTTTAGTTTGAGCCAGGGCCTAAGGAATGCCGTTTGTCAATAAAGATTCTCTGCTGTATGTAGCTTTCCTCAGTGGTCTGCTGAATTTACAAAATTTAAAACACAACCATATGTTGAAAGTTAAAATGCTTATAAGGGAAAAAAGAAATATGAGGGAATCACCTTCTGCTTAACAACTAAGGTCAAATTATTGAAGAAAAAACAGATTTCCTGGCTAGTCTGCATTTCAGGTAATCAATGATAAAAAATAAGTGTATTGCACAAATGGCCTCAACAATCTGCATTATATTTGTTACATCTGACAAACCTGAATATATAAAAGTCCCATTCATTGCAAACCATGATCAATGTTCAAAAAACTCAGTCTTAGTAACCAGTATCTTAAAGAGTTGATTGGTAAGGAATAAACACATTCATCTCTGATACTTTGAATGATTTTCCCAAAATGTTAGCAATAATGAGATTCTACACTGCACAAGCGAACTTTCCTGCCTAAGCAGATTTATTCAATAACATGCGTTCTTGTGTTCCAAGACTTCCTTGTTAATGCTCCAGTGTCAACAGACTAAAATTCAATCTCCTGAACTAGACTCTCTAGACCATGAAACCTAGTCTCTGTCTACATAGTAACAGCCATCCTTTAAAAAAATAATTTATTCAGATTACATCCCGATTGCTATCCCCTCACATGTATCTTCCCATTCCCCCCTCCCTCCCTTTCTCACTCTATTCCCTTCCTCTAGACCTGTGACAGAAGGGAACCTCCTCCTACCATACCCTATGATCACAGCTGATCCGATCTTATCCAGATAGTCTGTTTCCCCTCCCTCTGAGTGTTACCAGGCCTCTACGCCAAGGGGAAGTAGTCAAATGGATGGCGAGGGAGCGTCAGAGTTCATGTCAGATTCAATCCCACTCTCCACATAACTCTGGAGAATGTACTGTCCATTGGCTAGATCTGAGTAGGAGATCTAGGTTTACTGCATGCATTGTCCTTGGTTGGTATAGCAGTTTGTGCAGGCCCCCTTGAGTCCAGATCTGCCAGACTTGATGGCCTTCTTCTTCCTCTTTTTTTTTTTTTTTTTTTTTTTCTTTTCAAGACTGGGTTTCTCTGTGTAGCCCTGGCTGTCCTGGACTTCCTTTGTATACCAGGCAGGTGTGAACTCACATCGATATGCCTGCCTCTGCCTCCCAAAGGCTGTGATTAATGGCATGCGCCACCACACCCGACCCCTTGGTAGTCTTCTTATAGGGTTCCTGGACCCTCTGTGTCCTTCTGTCTCCCCATTCTCACATACCTCTCTCACCTGAGTCCCAATAGCAAGTCCAGCATCTGTCCCATTCCCCGGCTAAGTAAAGACCCTCAGACCCCATTAATATTGGGCTAGTATCCAATTATAAGTGAGTATATACCATGTGTATCTTTCTGTGTCTGAGTTAACTCACTTAGGATGATCATTTCTAGTTCCATCAATTTGCCTTCAAATCTAAAGATTTCCTTGCTGAGTAGTTTTCAATAGTGTAAATGTACCAGTTTCATTATCTATTCTTCAACTAAGGGATATCTAGGTTGTTTCCAGATTCTGGCTATTATGAATAGAGTTGCTGTGAACATAGTTGAGCAAATGTCCTTGTTGTTAGGTTGAGCATCTTTCGGTATATTCCAAAGAGTGGGACAGCTTGGTCTTGAGGTATCCCTATTCCCAATTTTCTGAAAAAGTGCCAGATTAATTTCAAATTGCTTGTAAAAGTTTGCACTCCCACCAGGAATAAAGGAGTGTTCCCCTTTCTCCACATCCTCGCAGCATGTGCTGCCACTTGAGTTTTGAACTTGGCCATTCTGACAGGTGCATGATGGAATCTCAGAGTTGTTTTGATTTGCATTTCTCTTATGACTAAGAACGTTGATCGTTTTTTTAAGTGTTTCTCAGCCATTCAATATTCTGTTGAGTAACAACCATCCTTAATGGTCCCACCTCACCAGGCAAATCCAACCACGGTACATGCTCCTGAGACTGAAAGCGGTTGACCCTCTCCAAAACATTTTGTTCTTTCTCACTCTTCACCAATTTAATTAATTGGAAACTCAGCACTACTGCTCATCTCTCAGCACCAAACAGATTTATTTCCTCTTTTAAGCAATAGTCTACATTTCTTCAAGGGAAACCCTGTTTCTTTGTTAATAACGGTACATTATGTAGATAATTCTGGAGTGTACAAACATCATTATACTCTATTAGTAGTAGCTCTTGCAACCTAGAAAAGGGCTATCGACTTGAGAAACAGGGGGGCAGGCATTACAGAGGTTTGCGGGAGAGGTCACGAGAAGAACTGGGGGAAGACAAACGGGAATGTGATATCATTGCATTTAAATTATAATGTATCAAAATGAAACCATCATAAAAGAAAATATTGAAAGGATATATATGTGAGGTTGTACGCATAAGTGTGAGCCATGTGTATGTGTACATCAACATGTATGTGAATACAGACACATCTGCACCACAGCCTGAGTAGAATTCAGAAGACAGCATCAGGTATAAAACCTCACAGTCTACTGTGTTTGAGGCAGGGGCTCTCCCTTGTTTGCAGATGTATTGCCCAGACGGGTTACTACTCATGCTTCTCGGGATTCTCCTGTCTCTGCCTCTCCTCTAAATGTACTGGCACTGGGAATGCAGACCTGTGATACTAAGTCTGGTTTTGGTTTTGGATGTAATCTCATCATTTACACACAGGTTCTCATACTGGCCTGCCAAGTGCTTCTCCATTGAACAGTTCCTCCATCCCCCAAATAAAATAGTTTAAAAAGGAACCATCCTGATTCACCGAAATATCCAACTATCTATTTTAGTGCCTGATTCATTGCTTGATTCAATAGACTCAAAAGTTTTATTAGAAATGCTTGGCACACAGGTACGAATCTCCGAAAAGGAGAGTGTGCTAATGGTTACCAGTTTTCTAATCATACATTAGTAAAACACATGTGGTATATATTCACTTGTAAGTGGATATTAGTCCGACGTAGACGTCCTCTGTGAGGCTCCACCCAGCGGGACATTGGGACAGATGCTGAGACTCTCTGCTGTATTCCTGGTGGACGGCTTGGAGCAGTATGAAAGAATACAGGGGAGGAGGTCCCCCTCAGTCACAGTCACAGGGGAGGGGAGTAAGGGGAAAATGGGAGGGATGGAGGATTGGGAGGATACAAGGGGTGGGATAACAAGTTAGACGTAATATGAATAAATTAATAAAATATCTTTTTAAAAAAATTAGAATTTAAAAAAAAAAAAAAAAAAAAAGAATGGTGAGATGGTCCCAGAGGGTTCCGGAATTCCACAAGGAAACCATGAAGGCTGGCGGATCTGGACCCAGGGGAGACTGCACAAACTGTTGCACTAATGAAGGACAATGCAGGCAGTCAACCTAGACTCGCTGTTCAGATCTAGCCAATGGACAGTTCATGCTCCACAGTTGTGGGGAGAGCGGGACTGACTCTGAGATGAACTCTAGTACCCCTGATTTGATCACTCCCTTGGTGGAGAGTCCCAGGGGCATCCAGAGGAAGGGGAAGCAGGCTATCTGAATGAGACCTGATAGGCTGTGGTCATATAGTGGGGGAGGAGGTCCCCTTCTGTCAGAGTTCTAGGGGAGAGGAATAGGGCAGAAGAGGGAGGGAGGGTAGGAACCTGAAGATACAAGTGAGGGGAAAACATTTGGGGTGTAATCTGAACAAATTACGATGAATTAAAAATTTTAAAAAGTAAAACATATATGGAAGTAAACTCTACAGGTTACTTTGTTCATTATTTGCCTGTTTTTCTTAAAATATTCTTTGGAATTTGAATGAATTAATGAGTGAATAAATCCACAGAATGAACAAATAGATGAAGGCAAACTGTGAGTTATAGTTGTTTCCCAAATGAATCCCATTACATGGCCAGTTATGAGGTTTTTGTAATTTACTATAGAAACAACTGCAAGTTGTTGTCAACAAAGTTGATGACTAAAATGAGAAAGAGTTTCAAGCAGACTATTTTGATGTGCCACTGACAAAATAGAATGGATAATATTGTATAAACAATAAGAATATGCAAGAAACTTATAATTAGGTTTAATAACCTAAGTTTACTGACACATCCGAGTAAAAGAAGTAAACTATGTGCATTATGTTTTATGTACTTGGAAAAAAAAGCTGTGGTATAACAGGAATCACACTTAGATTAATAGATTCCTGATATATAGAATAATAAGGCATCTTAATTTCATAATATAATTTAGAATAAATTATAAATTACTATATTAAATATAAAAGCATGTTTTTCCCTTGCATCAACTTGACTCTAGTAGTTCTCACCATTTTCTAAGCTAATAGACAGATTTAGATTTTGATATTTGGAGTTCATTCTAGAAATTGTGTTTTTTTGTTATGGCATGTGCCACTCCACAATATGATTTATTATTGAATTCTTTATATCTACACTACTGTAAAAGCCTTGTCAAAAGATAGAGGTCATGCCATATTAATCACTACAGTCTTAGAAGTTGGCAAAGAGGAAATTGTAGATGGATGGATGAATGGATGGATGCATGCATGCGTGGGCAGACTTCATAAGCAAAGGCTCTGTTCAGTATTTCTCAACTCTACCTGCCCTTCAGAATCACCTGAATTCTCTTTAACACAGTAAAATTGCCTTCACTCCACCTCACAGCACCTAAATCATGTTTTCCTGGTGTTGAACTTCAATAAATTTTCAAAACATAAACTTGTGAAAGAAACCTTTGGCTAAAGATATTACACCATAGTGGAGGACTCTGGGGTCCATCAGCAACACCTCCCTTCCATGCCAAAAAAAAAAAAAAAGAAAGAAAGAAAGAAACAGAAACAAGCAGCAGCATTAATATATGAAATAATTTTATGCTTTGCATTTTTCTTAATAGAATCCCTTAAAAAACAAACTGGATTACTGAGCCCAGTCAAAAGATTCACTCTCGTAATACGTATTTGATGGTTCTGTGTATTGCCAGCATTCCCCATTTTTAAACAAATACTTTTATTAATAAATATTTAATGTTGGTCAAATTACAGTGATGCTTAGTCTAAGCAGAATGCCCTTTGTGAATAGGTCCCCTTTGTAAGAATGTTTGCCATAGGAAGCATCTATTTTTTTTTTTTTTGTCTTCTATTGACTGTACTTTTTTCAGAATACTTTATAAATTTTGTCAAACATTTGATGTATTAAAAACGGTGTCCTCTTAATTACACCTCTCTTACCTCTAGCTTCTACCTGGTTTTGGCTTTATAAGTACATTGCTTTACCCATCTGTTTCTCTTTTGTTGTTATATTTAATAATTTTACATTTTTTGAAGACTTCCTATGTGAGCACCACATCTACATCATGCCCACCCTCTGTCTCTCCTCTTACTTCATTCATAACTATAATCATAAATTTATGTTTTTTTCTTATGCATTATTGTAATTATATCTAAATATATGTTACTACTACAAATACAAATCTGTATATTCATGCATAAGTACACACATTTACACATACGTATATATATATGCATACAACATACATAAACATATTATGTTTAGTCAGAAAAATACACACAACTCCCTGCGTGCATTTAACTTTATTTAAAGTACATATTTCTAGGACTAATCATTGGGATTGGACAACCTATGTGAGATTTCATCCCTGCTAAGGTCTGATTCTCTCCATCTCAGCCAGCATGGACAACCTTTAGCACTTCATAGGGGGTGTGGCTGTGTGGGGTATTCCTTTTCCATGTTGGCATATGGAACTGGTACTATCACTACTCTAATCGTATTCCTGCTTCTAAATGCCTGAATATAAGTGAGTAAATCTTGTAGAGAAACGTTTATAAGATAACGGGCAGAGGATTTGGATATACACCACTTTGGTATTAATGTCAAATGATTTTTCGTCTAATTTGGAGTCACAAAGTAAATTGTAGGTTTTCAGGACTTAGATGGCACACAATGTGAAGTTTTTAGGAAGAATGGCCAGTGAATGCATTTTCAATTTGAACCTTTTTGGTAATTATTGCTTTTCATAAGTAAAAGTTGATATTTTAAGATGAATTACTGGTAATAAAAAGGTAAAAATCAAGATCAAAAGGCATAAATGCACACAAGAAAAAAATCTATCTTACCCACTGGGAAATGCCAGGGAAATCCTGTAGGTAGGTCTGATTATGACATAATTAAATTCAGCATGTGAGTGGCAGAAGAGAATTCTAGGAACTCACCAATAGTTTTTCAAGCTTCAAAGAGAAATTTGAAAACTAAAGCATGTAGATAAGACAAAATACCAAATACCTTCATTTAAGAGGCAATAATTGGAAGTTTGTGCAATACTTAATAGCTAATAGGAGACTGAGAGAAAATACGGTTTTAAGGACTGGTATTGGTCAGATATTGAAAATAAGCTCTTCATGACTAATTAGCTGTCAGGAGCAATACCACAAGGAGGAAGACACCCCTAGGTAAACAATGGAACTCAGAAAATTTGAAAATTTGATCTTTGGAAAAAAATCATGGTCTGTTATGCTGTTCTGTTTGTATGAAATACGTGTGTTCAGCACATGCATCCTTGTCACTGTCCCTGCTTAGAGCTTTCGGGGTTTGCTTTATTCGTGGAGAAGAAAGACTAGATACTGACTAAGAAAGAAATCAAAACAGACTATGGACCAGCAGATATCCAGGAGAAGTTGATGCAAACTACTTAAGAGACTCCCCGAGTCAGTCCCCTTCCCTGCCTGCTCGCCTGTCCGCCATGATGGACAGCGCTGTACAGTTCTGGGACTTTTTGATGTGTGACAGGAATTTTAGGAAGGGAGTTCTGGACCTCCTTACCCTCTCCTACCCTCCCTCTCACCCAAAGCTAGACACCCGACCATGTGAGCGGGTCACATGATTATTTGTGGTCAGCTTTATGCAGATCTCCATGGGGGGGGTGAAGAAGAAGAAGAAGAAGAAGAAGAAGAAGAAGAAGAAGAAGAAGAAGAAGAAGAAGAAGAAGAAGAAGAAGAAGAAGAAGAAGAAGAAGAAGAAAACAGGGCAGAAAGAAAGGAAAAGGGGAGGGGGAGCAGGGAAGGAGTACCAGGAAATTTAATGTTGGATTTAAGGCTTATGCTAAAAGAGGTAAGGAGATTGCTGATTCGAAATGGAACAAAGGCAGTGGTATCTTCAGTATACCATTCAGCTAATACTGCAAAAGTAAGAGAGGAAATGTCTGATGAATTTGCTGTCCCTAAAAAGCAACCACAAATCAATACTTATGCATATGCACTTCAAAGAAGGGGCCAGGTTACATGCTCAAAAGGCAGGCAAAGAAGGCAGCAATTGCCTTGAGGTTTTGGATTTAAGAGTCAGGAAGGCTAAAAATGTAAAGGGGTTATAAACCCTTCCTACTTGGATAAAACAGCTGTTGAGGAGAGTTCTGTGGCAGGGAAGTGCCTTTAAGAAGGCCCTAAGTGGAGGGGGGGGGCGGGGGCTATGGCATAAAGCTGTGAAAGTGAAGTAAAGATTGTGGTGAAGACACCAAGATGGTAGAGGTTCCAGGGCTGTGGATTATCTGCCAAGGAAAGCTGCAGACGACGAGGTGTGGAACCAACCTGTGAGAGAAATGTGTGCTGGCCAGTGAAACTGGAAGGACAGAAGCATCTAAGCCTTTGGCATTAGACTAGAGCTACAGGATTTGGACTTTGTTCTGTGGGGAATTTTTTTCTGCCGTGTGTCCACTATTTCCTAACTAACCTCTCAGCCCTCCCTTTTGGAATGGAAATGTATATTCTATCTCACTGTATGTTTTGATTGTTCAGATCTCTGCAATTAAGGGATTATTTTGTGTCTCAGAAGAGACTTTGGAATTTTAAACTGTGGTGTGTCTGTGAGAGCCTATGGAGATGGGTGAGGCTGAACTAAAACTAAATGCATTTTTATTTTGATATAGACAGAAGCCTAGGAAGACATAATTCACAGGGATTGGAATATGGTGGTTCGATACCCCCATAGGCTGTTTGAATACTTAGTCACCAATTGTCTGAACTGTTTGGGAAGGATGAGGAGGTATCGTCTTATTGGAAGTGTCACTGGGGAAAGGATTTGAGGATTCAAACCCCAGGCCCCTCCCCACAGTGTAGGCTCTCGGCTACTTTCCCAGCACCATGCTGCCTGCCTGTTGCCAGGCTCCTTCCTCACCATGGAACCTCCTGGAACATTAAGAGTTCAATAAACTCTCCCTTCATGAGTTGCCTTTGTCATGAGATCTTATCGAGCACTATAAAAGTAGCTAAGACATGAATATCTGAATAAATAGTTATTTCTACAGCTCACTAATGATTTCCTAAAATGTGCTTGGTTTAACACAATCTCCATCTCTCATATAGATAAATAATGTGTGTGTATGCATATATATATATATATATATATATATATATTATATATTCTAAAGTTGATTAATATATGTAGTATCTAGTTTTAGGTAGTCTTAATTGAGAAAATGCTTTCATAAGATTGGGCTAGCATACACAAGCCTGTAGAACATTTTCCTAATTAGTGATTGATGAGGGCGGGCCCAGCCCACTGTAGGTGGGCCCACCCCTGGCATGGTGGTCCTGGGTTCTAACAGAAAGCAGGCTGAGCAGTGCATGAAGAGCAAATCAGTGAGTTACAATATTCCATGGCCTCAGCATCGGCTCCTGCCTCAGCAATTAGGTCCAGCAATGGCCTTCTTCCTTTTGGAGAATCTGCAAATGCAGTGGCTGCTCAACCCACAGGATTGGATGAGCTTCAACTTGGTGATAAAGGAGGATTTTGTTCTTTAGAACTCAGGTTTTGTTTTGTATTTATGTCAGAAGGCCAAAGAAACTAGGTGCTGATCTCAGCGAAGGATTCCAGTAGCAGAGTGAATGTGTTCTCTAGCAAGAATCTAAAATATGAGGGGATTTTCCCTTGGATCTGTTCCTATGTGGAAACCCATTTGGAAAACACTTCCCTCTAGAGGGAGATCTTCCTCTTCAGGTGGTGCTTAGAGATTTGTGCAAAAAACGTGTACCTTACTGAATTACAGACCCAATCCAGTGGACAATCAAGATTAACTCTCAAAACTACCAGCATTTATGGAGCAACAAGGAATAATTACAGCACAATAGTGGACTCTTTTCTTTTGTCCAGATAAAAGGAATGAGCCCATGCAATTAGTTAAATACCAGACTTGGAAATTCTTGTTTCATTTCAAGGAAATTCTAGTATTCATCATCTCACATCTTCCCTACTTTTTTTTATTTCCTTTATTCTTTTTCTTTATCAAAAACAAAACAAAACAAAAATAGAAAAGTGGCCATTTGCTAAATAAAGGTGGGTCATGAGATTTCATCTGGACTTTCATGCTTAGCATGGGCAATGGGTTTCAGGCATACTACATGGTGAAGAATGAAGGTGTCTGTTTTCAGAAGCCAGCTTCCTGCCTTCACCAGGAATATGTTATGAAAGTACTAAACGTTCTTACCAGGTAGTCACAGAACCTCTATTATTATTATTATTATTATTATTATTATTATTATTATTATTATTATTGTTGTTATTGTTATTATTATGATAGCCATAGTATTACATGTTAACTATAAGTTTGATAGAGCATGAGAATTTTTACTTACATGAAAGAAAGACTACAGTGTCAAGTATTTCTTAGATACCAACCGAATCTCCTTTACTTTACTATATTGAAAATAGATGTGGACATTTTTTTTTCTGAAAATTATAATGACTTGATCTGTGACAAAAATTAATGCATGCAATCTATTATACAGATTTAATTTTCATTTTGCTACATTGTATCCCATGAACATTTCTATCTAGTCCTTAATTAAACATGATTTGCACAAATTGAGGTCAGTTTTCATTTAGACTGCTTGCCGTGTTAATCACAGTGCAAATAGCCTTCATCAATGAAAGAGCTGCATTACACTAACACATAAGCATTTCTGTGTAATTGCTGTCTGCTCTTTAATCCTGCATGTTACTAGATAAGTACACATGGGATGATTTGCTAAATTTTCTATTGTATTAAGTGTATAATTCATTTAAGTGTTTTTTTATGAATTTGGATTTGAATATATTTGTGTTTAAAAAACCTAAGATTCAGGTGATGAAACAGTCCTTGGTTGACATAGTTGAAATATGTATCTAAAGCACTTTATGTTCAGCATACACAACTCCAGTGCTCTCTGTCTCATTCTAAACTCTGGATTAAGGTGTTGACTTGCTTTTAGAGAATCAGATAATTTTAATTATAACTGGTTTTGTTAATAGTTATTAATGTGCCCTGAGATACCTATAGTGAAAGGCTTAAAAGATTAATTTTCTCTCTGGTCACCCTCACATATTTATAACACTATTTATTGTACAAAACATCTGGAAGACTTGGGGAAACAAAGTGAGCAGTGTGCACCCACTCTTCCTTGCTTACATGTAAAAGTCCTGGTCATTCTCATATTTGCTACTGATGAAAATTCCATTGTTCTAAATATTGAAGCGGCAACAATGTTTGATTTTTCTACTGCGGAGTATATCAGCTTTAAAGGGAAAATATTAAGTGGCTTCTACTAAAAAAGGAAATTAAACGTTCCCACTACCAACATCAGACTTCACCTTGGTCCCTGTGATACGATCCTGTTTAGCTCTCAAGTCTACAGCAGAAAAGGCTTTGTTAGCGCTATCTAAACCGGAAGTGTAAGAGGAAACCGCCCCATCATATCCCAAGTGTGCAGTGATAAAAGACAAGATTGCATAAGGTCAGGTGGCACCCAGCGGTCCTTGTAACCTATTCCCTTCCTTCTTTCTTTGGACTTGGGATACTCAGCTCCCTTCCAACCTGGAAGGTTTGTGTACATGAATACACTTTTGTATCTTCAAAGTTTTGATGTATTATGGCCTCCTGCTTGGAAACACCACCTATATTTTATTCTCATTTATATTAACTAAACTATCCCCTCAAATGCAAAATCAAGTTATATTTTTCCTTATTTTTCTTCTTCAGATATAAACATTCAGTTTCTTCTATATTTCTGTAGATGAAGAAATATCATTTATATTGTACTTCATAAAACACATGGTACTGCTTTAGAAATGAAGTTTTAATCCATTAGCTATTAATATGTGATCATCCAGGGCACATTTCAGTAGAAATAATATGGAGAAAGACATAATCTTGCAGATCTCAAAGTAGCCAAGGCTTATCATTGTTATAAATGGAATGTACAACAAAATGAATAGTGCAGCGGTTTTTATCACACTGAAAATAATTGAAACTGTGATAAAACCAAAAGTCTGAGATTGTCATAAGATCCCCAAAATAAATTATGATGGAGGATGGTTCAGCAGTCCAGAGTGTTTATTTTTTCAGAGAATGTGACGCTGTTATCAGCACCTACATCAGCAGGCTCACAGCTGCCGGTAACTCCAGGAAAGCCAACACCTTTTCCTAGCTGACATGTGTACTCTTCCCAAACACATGTATGCATAAACACACAAATACACTCACACACACATAATGAAAAGTAAAATAAATCTTTAAAACTCACATTAATTTTCTCTGTTGTCTAAAACTCCCATGGAGATGGATGTAATTTGCAGGAAGGTTTCTATTTTGCATGGTTATCCATCACATGTAATGATGGTCTAGAAAAGGTAAGTCTAGTCACCCTAACTTTAGAAACTCAGGAGTGAGATCAGGAAGTGATCATCATTTACATTTATTATATTTTACACGTAATGAGCTTTAGCTATTACCTCTAATTTGCTTCTCATCAAAGGCAAACTATTTAGAAACTAAAACCTCTCTGTCAGTTAGAATGTTAATGAATTAAGATGAAATGAGACAGTATAAATTGACAGCTATTGCTGCAGGATATATTTGAGATCTTGTAAGAGAAATCAATCCATCTCTCCATCAGGGTTAATTTGTTTGATTAATTATAAGAATGCAGTGAATATCTCCCCCAACTACTCATATTTATTTTCAGAAATAGGGAATGGTTTATATCTGTCAGTCTTTTATATATATAGACTCTCAATTCCATTTGAAATTGATTTAATTTTTTTAATAAAATGTTGGCTTAAGTAGCACTTATATTACTGAAATATATGTACATAAATGAAGTGAGCAGTACTATTTAGATGTTGTATTTAAGATAACTGTATTTTCTAACATCCACTTATTTGTATCAATAGTTCTTTTTTTTTTTTTTCTTTTTTCTTTTCCCCCTCAGATATAAATGAATGTGAAGCTGAACCTTGCAGAAATGGTGGAATATGTACAGACCTGGTTGCTAACTACTCCTGTGAATGCCCAGGGGAATTTATGGGCAGAAATTGTCAATACAGTAAGTGTTATTATGTAACTGCCTGATACACACACATGATTTGAATTACAAAGTCTCCATTTATAATGGAGTTATGAACCCAAATTATTGCCATGTACTTTGAGAATGCAGGATTGAATGAAGTGGCTCATTACTAAGGTGTTCTTACTAATACATATTTTCTCTAGAGGTATTATTTAGTGCATAGACATTAAGGTGTAATATGTATAATGTGAAAAGTATGGCAGCATCTCATACCCAGGCTTATTTCTGCATTGGTCCCATTTCACACGCCAGCATGCATATCACTTAAACTTATGCCAACCAAAGAGATATTTTTTGTATGGTACCAAATAGACTCAATCTAGAAGTGGAGCTAAAGTAAAGTCTAGCTCAGCTGGTACTTACATAAGCAATGGCTTTACATGCAAATTTTTTGTTTCTTGGAACCTACGACAGTAGAGTTCTGGGATGATGCGTCTACTAGTAGGATAACAATTCCCTCATAGTGTTAATGAGGAAAAAGAAAATATTCCACAACACTTTTTTTAGTTAAAGATTAGAAGAAGAGTCACAGGGCGATAGTCAATGGACTAGGGCCTGAACAGAGGCAAACACATATTGGCGACAACACTCATGGCAGCATTTTATAATTTGGGGAGTATTTTGGAAACTTTATAAAGTACTAATTTTATACACACCATGCCATCTGAGCAACACAGTAATTCAGTGCAAATCCATAGTAAAGATGCAAACTGATATTCAGATGGAGAAACCGAGGCTGATGTTTGATACGGTTTCCTGAGTTTTCACAATGGAAGTAGCAGGATGCAGGTCTCTGGCTTCCCAGGCATTTAGGCTTCTTTAAACTAAAAGTCCTCTCTCTTTATGAACATACAATATTAGTGCATGCTACATCGCTCTATCTTGCATTGAATTTATGTAAATAAACTGAAACAAGAATGATTAAAAAAAAAGGACCTGTTTCCTTTTTCAGATACTTTTGTAGAAGCACATCTTGATGATTTTACATCATTTACATCAAATAACTAGGGGACATATTTGAATGCTATGACTGAACAACCACTATTACAAACAAGCCTTGAAAACATAAATGTTGTCTTTTTGAGGACTGTGGGTATAGTTGAGCACTTGCCTTCTATATGTGTGTGTGTGGGGGGGGCGTTGTTCTTGGTTTGATCATCAACATTGAAGAACTAGTCATGTTTCCTATTGCTGAGGTGGACTGATTTCATAAAGTCTAATTTAAAAACCAAACAGACAAATAGAAACTACAGCAAAGGAGCTCACGCCACATCTTTTGTTTGTTTGTTTGTTTTGTTTTTTGAGACAGGGTTTCTCTGTTTAGCCCTGGCTGTCCGGGACTGTCTTTGTAGACCAGGCTGGCGTCAAGATCCACCTACTTCTGCCTCCTGAGTGCTAGGGTTAAAGGCTTGCACTACCACGTGTGGCTTCATGCCACATTTTAAGCATTCTCTGGTTTTCCTTTATTTTTATAAAACTTTTTATTTTAGACTTTGTGTTAAAGTAGATTTGTCAATAGAATTAAATGGCACCCTTGAATCATTAGTGACATAGCAAACCTGAAATGTAAAAATATTTATTTATTTTAGTTAAACAAGATATTTAAACACAAAGTTAATAGATATAAAAATATATGAATTATTTATCATATGCTATGGCTCATTTAGTATAGCTGTAATGTACTTCTGCTTAACGAGAAATAAATTTACACCTAATCTTGATTTTTATGATTTGATGCACAAATATGAGGTCATCATCTTGCAAACCACTTGTTTTAAAGTTTGAGTAAAATTATAATTTTTTCAAACATTAAGAACGAGCACTTCTCTGGGCATCATAAATCGTACCTTTGATCCTAAAATGTAGGAGGTGAAGACAGAGTGTGCTTCAAAATTCATTTACCTGGTCTACACAGTAAATTTCAGACATGCCGGGATTGAATAGCAGGGTTCTTTTATCACTTCCATGCCTGCATAAAAGGCAATGTTCCACGTTTGATACAAAGCTTGCCTATCAGATGTTAGAATTGTCTAATAATATTTTTCTATATATAATTAGCAGCTGTTAATTATCTGCTTCTATAGGATGGTTAAGGAGAAATAAATAATTTCAGGTTAGATTTTATACAGTTTATACAACACACTTGTTTAACATGTATTTTTTTCCATTTATTTATTGTAAGGTTGGATTAAGGTATATTGTTCTTATTTCTACTGAAATTACTTTTGATTGACATGAATATTATGTAGGTGTTTCTATAAAATTTATTACATGTGACAAAAATTCATCTAATCTAATCTTTGTGTAGATTCCCCTGATTATTTTAAATGACAAGCTCAGGAGACTATTTTCATAAACAGCCTGGAAAAAAGATGATGTTCTGCAGTGATAAGCCTGTCCTTATGAGAACAGCTATGTCTTGTCATGTATGATTAACCGGATGTGATATTTAAACCGTAAAATGCAATGGAAATTGAGAGCACATTATTTAATTAATCTAAAAATAACTGGACTTGTTTTTATTTGGGGGGTTTTGTGGCTCACAATAACCGTGTACATTTCCCTCTTGAGTGTTTAAATGTGACATGATTAAGTTTAAGGAATGATACTCAAATGCATTATCATCACTGACACTATTTGTGGAAATTGAAATAGTTACCCAGGGAGATCTTATAATGTGTAATTCCTAAACATTATGCCAAAACAGAATTAAGACTGGGGTGATTTTTGAGGTTAGGGGGCTGGGAGTTAAAAAACTAATTCTGTAGTAGAAAATAAAAAGTGATGCTTCAAGTGTCCAGTTTATCAGGCTTTTTGAATGAACAAAACATTATAGATGATTCTATAGACCTTTATTCTAAAAATTCTACCTTTGATTATAACGAAAGATGATGTATGTGGACATAGTATGAAAATTAAAAGGTAGATTTACTTATGTTCATTTTCGAGCAGCCACAATTGGAACTTTCCCTAACAAATGAAGTATATTTATTTATATCCAAAACCACACAACATCTACTTTTTATGTGTACATGTATGCACATTTGTATTTGTCTTTGTTCTAGTAATATGTATGAGCAGATATCTTTGAGTTATCATAGGCTTACTCAGTGAAAAGTGCTCACACATTTTATAAATACGTGCAACATTTATTTTACACCCTTAATACTTTGATTGATGACCTTGAAAAGATGAGTGTTTAATAATGACAAGGATTTTTGATGAACTGTATCTTTTTACAAAGGGTGATATGATAATGTTGATTTTCATTTTCAATGGCATTACATCTCAAGCACTCTTCTAAGTAATTTCGAAAGCGACTTACTTAATCCTCTCAGCACTATTTCTAGTTTGACTTTGCCAAGAAAACTGAGCAAGTGAGTGGTTAAATAATTTCCTTAGGTTTGCGTGGATAGTAAACTACAATTTGGCCTGAGTCCCAGCTACTGCAGCTGCAGCCGCATAAGCTGAAGCCGACATACAATATGATGTTACCTTGTGGGATGAAAGAGTAGTTTGTTTTTCCATATACTTTCAAGCACCTACATTTGGGGAGTGACCCTGTGTAGTGGTGGCAATACTGGAAGAAAGAACACAGGCTTTGCATTCAAATAGAACTAGAATTCAAGTTTTTATTTCGGGTATTCCTTTCAAAATACACCGACCACATTAATGGCTCCTGTTGCACCACAGATTCCTCATCTATAAATCTCTACTGACAGACCGAACATTAGTAGCATATGTACAATACTTTGTAATATACTTATGTTAATAAATACCACAAATAGTCTTACAAGATTATTTTTTACTCATTAAAAATAGACAATACTAACAAACCCTCTTGGCATCTTTTATATATCTATGATAAAACTTTAGTTTAATTTTTTTGTTACTAACCCAAACTACTCACCCATGTTTAATAACTGAGTCTATGTCATTTAGAATAGTGTGGGTAGAAGTCAAATAAGATGCCTTGGAGGACATAATTTTAAGGCAAGGTAAGAAAATCCTGAGGCATCTCCATGTTTACAAGGATGAGTACTCTTTTTTTTTTTTTTTCCCAAGACAGGGTTTCTCTGTGTAGCTTGCTATACTTGACTCACTTTGGATGAATACTCTAAGCACAACTAAAATCACTTCAGAAAACAGCACTTGCTAACTTTTTCCTTCCTTCTTTAAAAAAAAATACAGTGTCAACTTGGTTTCTAAACAATGAACCCCTGATTATTCCCTTATGTATTTACTTTTATATGTGGAATAAATAGGAATTTCTGACATGGTAAAGATAGGTATCTATTTTTGTACATAATATGCAGTGTTTAAGAAATCCAACAGTGAAATAACCCAGGCAGACAGGCAAGGGGACATGTAACTATATATATTAAAAAGACTGAACTATGGTACTTGAGAATCACATAGGTCAAGAGACAGTGTTATGGGAGGGCCAGAAAAGGTAACAAGTTGTAGATAGGAACAAGAAATTCTACAGAGAAATTAGGTATTAAAATGACTAGAGACAACAAAAATATAATGTTTCAAATATAAAAGATTTTTAATGTTCTATCTGGAAGAAATTTCAATTATCTAAAGAGCTATATTTAACTTGATTTGGAATTATACAATGTATATATGCATTAAAACATCATATAGCATATTAGAATAGCACTATTTTTATCTATTTAAAATTGTTTTAAAAGAATTTATATTGAAACATATCCTAGATTAAGGAAAATTTATATATTATTTTTCTTTTGATTTTGGCTTATTTCACTAGGTTGGCCCATTCCTATCAATTTCCCTGCAAATATAACATAATTTACCTTTTCATGGTGGCAGCATAAAAGTTCATTGTGTATATATGCTACATTTTCTCTAACCTTTCATTTGTGGATAGGTAAATAGATCATTTCCTTGACTCAGCTCTGGTGAACACTGCAGTGTGGCCGTGCCTGTGGCCCTGCGGTATACTTAATTATATACCCTTCCAACTGTATACACCAGGAGTTGCGTGGCTGGATCATTCAGTACTTCTAGTTCTACTAACCTAAGGAAGCTCCATACTGACTGCACCGGTTTGTATGTCCATCAACCCTGTGTATAAAGGTTTCACGGGCACTCCTTTCCCTGTGACCTGACATCAGCATTCATTGTCAGTGGTTTTCTTAATAAGAATTACTATGGCTAAACTGAGCTGGAACCTAGTAAAAGTGGAACTACCCAGGAATAGTAAAGTTACCAACAGAGAAATAGTAGAAGGTAATGGGCTGTAAATATAATAAATGTATAGTACATGGGCATGGAAAATTCCATTATAAAATGTCTGCTTGTACAATTAATATATGTTAGTAAGATACATTGATATAAATGGTAGCTATATTTTAGATCTGAATTTTATATAAAATAGTGTTTTTAATCTGTATGTTTGTAAAAAAAAAAAAAAAGTTAAATTTGAGTAAGGGCAACCAAACTTGAATATATTCAAGAATGTGATTAAACAAAATAGTGACAAATGTTCACTGTACCATTTTCTGGCATGACTATATAGATATGAGGTTTTATAACATCTGTGAATAAATTAATTTGTTCTCCAATTACATCAAACTACCTTCCTTCTGAGTCTAGGGAGCAATGATAGTCAGAATGGAATCAATTTTGACTGTCATGCATCACACGGATTAATGGTGTGAAAGAGGAGAATATAGAGGCTGATTATAAAAATTGTCAAGCCTCACGGAAACAAACAAGAGAAACTATGATACAGGCGTAAGAGAAGAAGCATTTTCAATGAGACCAAAAGAAAGTAGTTTTAATTAAGAAGAAAGAAAGAGGGAAGTATAAATAAGAAGTTCACACACACACACACACACACACACACACACACACACACACACACACACAAAGACATACCAGAAACCCCTCACTTTATCATTGGCATAGTGATGACAGTACACCTTGGGGTCAGAGTGGGCCAACATCCAGCCTGGTTTACCTGCACTGAAAGAACAAGCCAGAGAGGATCCAAGATGGCGGCGAGCAGTGTGGACCGCGTTTGGAGGCTCCAGTGAACAATTCAGGGAATTGCACAGATTTCTGAGCCAGGAACACCGAGGTCCGAACATCACGGCAGCGGGAGTGCTCCACGGTTCGGAGGGACCAGGGTGCGGAGGACCTGCGTGCCCCTGCACACGGGAGGAGCGTGGTTTTTCTCTGATCGGAGCGGCAGCGGTAGAGGCGGCAGCACCAGCGGCACCAGCAGCGGCGGCTGAGGTTTGCAGCTCATAGCCTTCCGGTGGAGGCGATTGGTGTGGTGGCTGGTGGGAATTGCTGCGGGAGAGGGGACTCGGGGCAGGATTTGGGTCGCGTGGAGCCTTTGGACCCAGATTGGACTCGGCGGACAGTTCGGCCCCAGAGTCCCGGGTATTGGCCCGGCCCAGCAAACAATTCTGCCTGAGGCACTAACTCAGCGTGGCCATAGCTCCCCTGCTGTGGCGCAGGCTTAGTTGAGCACGCTGCTCCACACTAGGCACTACCTCAGCTCAGCGGCAGCTCCCCTGCGGTGACACAGTCTGGGCGGAGCACTTGGTTTCACCACTGGCGCTAACTCAGAGCAGCCGCAGTTCTCCTGCTGTGGCGCAGGCTTGGTGACGTGCTCGGTTCCATCCTAGGCACCACCTCAGCTCAGCGGCAGCTCCCCTGCGGGGACACAGTCCGGGCGGAGCACTTGTTCCACCACTGGCGCTAACTCAGAGCAGCCGCAGTTCTCCTGCTGTGGCGCAGGCTTGGTGACGTGCTCGGTTCCATCCTAGGCACCACCTCAGCTCAGCGGCAGCTCCCCTGCGGGGACACAGTCTGGGCGGATCACTTGTCCCACCACTGGCGCTAACTCAGAGCAGCCGCAGTTCTCCTGCTGTGGCGCAGGCTTGGTGACGTGCTCGGTTCCATCCTAGGCACCACCTCAGCTCAGCGGCAGCTCCCCTGCGGGGACACAGTCTGGGCGGAGCACTTGGTTTCACCACAGGCGCTAACTCAGAGCAGCCGCAGTTCTCCTGCTGTGGCGCAGGCTTGGTGACGGGCTCGGTTCCATCCTAGGCACCACCTCAGCTCAGCGGCAGCTCCCCTGCGGTGACACAGTGCGGGCGGAGCACTTGTTCCACCACTGGCGCTAACTCAGAGCAGCCGCAGTTCTCCTGCTGTGGCGCAGGCTTGGTGACGTGCTCGGTTCCATCCTAGGCACCACCTCAGCTCAGCGGCAGCTCCCCTGCGGTGACACAGTGCGGGCGGAGCACTTGTTCCACCACTGGCGCTAACTCAGAGCAGCCGCAGTTCTCCTGCTGTGGCGCAGGCTTGGTGACGTGCTCGGTTCCATCCTAGGCACCACCTCAGCTCAGCGGCAGCTCCCCTGCGGGGACACAGTGCGGGCGGAGCACTTGTTCCACCACTGGCGCTAACTCAGAGCAGCCGCAGTTCTCCTGCTGTGGCGCAGGCTTGGTGACTTGCTCGGTTCCATCCTAGGCACCACCTCAGCTCAGCGGCAGCTCCCCTGCGGGGACACAGTGCGGGCGGAGCACTTGTTCCACCACTGGCACTAAAGAGCAGCCGCAGTTCTCCTGCTGTGGCACAGGCTGGACAGAGCTCTCGGTTCCACCAGCTCTAAGACTCTGGTTGGACACAGTGTACAGTTTGAATCCAGAATTCCTGGCTGAGATTGGTGGTCAGTTCGGGCCCTGAGTCAATAACTGACCACAGCACGCACTTTGGGCCAAAAGGCCCTAGTGGAGCTTGGTGCGTAGTCCCAGCCCAAAAATTCTGGCTGGGCCCTGTGTGCATTTTGGGCCCAAAATCCCTAGCTGAGCTTGGCAGACGGTTCTGGCCCTGAGAATCTAGCTGAGTTCTGCCCGTGGTTCGATCCCAGTGCTCCTGGCTGGACTTGGCAGGGAACACAGAAGGCTGTGGATACCTTGGCCTGACCCAACGCTCATTCAGAGACCCAGAACAATTGCAGGATCCACAGCAGAGAGGGACTGAGGATCACTGGCTGTGAGAGACCAGAACAACAGGGCTAACCTAACATCCACACCAGTGAAGCTTTGAGCTCGCAGCCTAGGGAAATCGTAAGAAAACAAGTGAATCTATCATCAGACACCCTCCATTCAACTCTGGAAGCTACCCAACAAAAACAAAGACGGCAAGATGTCTAAAGGACAACGAAAAAGCATACGCAAAAAACCCCAAAACAACATGGCGTCTCCAGTTTCCAGCTATCCCAAAGAAAACCACCCAGAGAACTCAAATACAACGGAAATACAAGAAAATGACCTCAAATCCTTAGTAATGAGGATGATAATGGAGGAAACAAATAAAATTCGTAATCAAATGCAGGAAGACGCAGACAAACAGGTGAGAGACATAAAAGAAGCACATAGAGTGGAACTGGAAAAATTGCAGGAAAATGCAAACAACCAGATGAAAGAAATAACTAAAACGGTTCAAGCTCTGAAGACCTATAAAGAGGCAATGGAAGAAACTCAGGAATATACAAAAAAATCAGATGAAAGAAATCAAAAAATCAGTTCAAGATCTGAAAATGAAAATGGATTCAATGATAAACACACAGACAGAAGAAAAACGAGAACGTGAGACCTCAGAGAAGAAGGCGAGCAACACAGAGGTGAGCTTTTCTAACAGAATCCAAGAGATGGAAGAACGAATCTCAGGGCTAGAAGATACAATCACAGATATTGAATCAACCATTAAAGAAAATGCCAAATCTGGAAAACTCCTGACACAAAACATCCAAGAAATTAAGGACACCATGAAAAGAAGAAATTTGCGGATAATAGGCATTGAAGAAAGAGAAGACATCAGACTCCAGGGCCCAGAAACTATTCTCAACAAAATCATAGAAGAAAATTTCCCCAATCTAAAGAAAGAGATGCCTATAAACATACAAGAGGCCTACAGAACACCAAATAGAATTGACCAGAAAAGAAAAACTGCCCGCCACATAATAATCAAAACACAAAACATGCAGAACAAAGAAAAAATATTAAAAGCTGCAAGGGAAAAGGGCCAAATAACATTTAATGGTAAACCTATCAGAATTACACCTGACTTCTCAGCAGAGACCATAAAAGCCAGAAGGGCCTGGACAGAGATCCTGCAAACCCTAAGAGAACACAGATGCCAGGCCAGACTACTTTACCCAGCAAAATTATCAATAACCATTGATGGAGAAAACAAAATATTCCATGACAAAAACAAATTCAAACAGTACTTATCCACAAACCCAGCTTTACAGAAGGTACTAGAAGGAAAACTCCATCCCAAAGGGTCAAGCTACAACCAAAACTACCCAGGAAATAGATAACTATCCCATGGCAAAAACACAACTACACAAACGCTCGACTGGAAACAACATCAAAATTAAGACTCTTAACAGTCACTGGTCATTAATATCTCTCAACATCAATGGCCTCAATTCTCCAATAAAAAGACACAGACTAACCGAATGGGTACATAAACAAGACCCAACATTCTTCTGCATCCAAGAAACACATCTCACCCATAATGAAAGGCATTACCTCAGGGTAAAAGGTTGGAAAAAAATATTCCAAGCAAATGGTCACAAGAAGCAAGCAGGGGTAGCCATTTTAGTATCGAACAAAATAGACTTTCAACCAAAATTAATCAAAAGGGATGAGGAAGGACACTTCATACTCATCAAAGGTAAAGTCAACCAAGATGACATCACAATTCTGAACATCTATGCTCCCAATACAAGGGCACCCACATATGTAAAAGATCTCGTAAAAAAGCTTAAACCACACATCGATCCCCACACAATAATAGTGGGAGACTTCAACACCCCACTCTCACTGAAGGATAAGTCATTGAAACAGAAACTAAGCCGAGAAATAACATCATTAACCAATGCCATGGGTCAAATGGATCTAACAGATATCTATAGAACCTTTCACCCAAACAAGAAAGAATACACCTTCTTCTCTGCACCCCATGGAACCTTCTCCAAAATTGATCACATCGTAGGTCACAAAGCAAGCCTCAACAGATACAAGAGGATTGAAATAATACCTTGTATCCTATCAGATCACCATGCTCTTAGGCTGCAATTCAACAACAACAGAAATAACAAAAAGCCTACACGTTTGTGGAAACTAAACAACTCTCTGCTAAATGACACCTGGGTCAAGGAAGAAATAAAGAAAGAAATCAAGGAGTTTCTGAAATTCAATGAAAATGAAGAAACAACATACCCAAATTTGTGGGATACATTGAAAGCAGTGCTAAGAGGAAAATTCATAGCACTAAGTGCCTTTAAAAAGAAATTGGAAACATCGCACATAAGCATCTTAACAACACAACTGGAAGCCCTAGAAAAAAAAGAAGCAGAAACACCCAAGAGGAGTAGACGCCTGGAAATAATCAAACTCAGGGCTGAAATTAACAAATTAGAAACTAAGAAAACAGTCCAAAGAATCAACAAAACCAAAAGCTGGTTCTTTGAGAAAATCAACAAGATAGACAGACCATTAGCCAAACTAACTAAAAGGCAGAGACACAGTATTGAAATGAACAAAATCAGAAATGAAAAGGGAGACATAACAACAGACACTGAAGAAATTCAAAGAATCATAAGATCCTACTTTGAAGGCATATACGCCACAAAATTTGAAAATCTAAGGGAAATGGACGATTTTCTTGATCAAGTTCACTTCCCAAAGTTGAGTGAAGAACAGATAAACAAGTTAAATAGTCCCATTTCCCCTACAGAAATAGAAGCAATCATCGATGGTCTCCCAACCAAAAAAAGCCCAGGGCCAGATGGTTTCAGTGCAGAATTCTACCAGACCTTTAAGGGCGAGCTAATACCGATACTCTTCAAGCTACTCCAAAAGATAGAAATGGATGGAAAATTACCAAATTCATTCTATGAGGCCATAGTCTCATTGATACCTAAACCTCACAAAGACTCAACAAAGAAAGAGAATTTCAGACCAATTTCTCTTATGAACATAGATGCAAAAATACTAAATAAAATACTTGCAAAACGAATACAGGAGCACATCAAAGATATCATTCATCATGACCAAGTAGGCTTCATTCCAGGCATGCAGGGATGGTTTAATATACGGAAATCCATCAATGTAATCCATCATATAAACAAACTGAAAATAAAAAACCACATGATTATCTCCTTGGATGCAGAGAAAGCATTTGATAAAATTCAACACCCATTCATGTTTAAAGTTTTAGAGAGATCGGGGATACAAGGCACTTTCCTCAACATAATAAAGGCTATATACAGCAAGCCAATAGCCAAAATCAAAGTAAATGGTGAGATACTCAAGGAAATTCCTCTCAAATCGGGAACAAGGCAAGGCTGCCCACTCTCTCCATATCTCTTCAATATAGTACTCGAAGTTCTAGCCAGAGCAATAAGACAACAAAAGGAGATCAAGGGTATCCAAATGGGAAAGGAGGAAGTCAAATTATCCCTCTTTGCAGATGATATGATAGTGTACATAAGTGACCCTCAAAACTCCACCAGAGAACTCCTAAAGCTGATAAACACCTTCAGCAAATTGGCTGGATACAAAATTAACTCAAAAAAGTCTGTAGCCTTCCTATACACAAATGACAAGCTTACAGAGGAAGAAATTAGGAAAACCACACCCTTCACATTAGCCACAAGCAATATAAAATATCTAGGAGTTACCCTAACTAAGCAAGTGAAGGACTTGTATGAAAAAAATTTCAAAACTCTGAAGAAAGAGATTGAAGATGACCTGAGAAGATGGCGTGATCTTCCTTGCTCATGGATCGGGAGAATTAACATAGTAAAAATGGCCATCCTACCAAAAGCAATCTACAGATTCAATGCAATCCCTATCAAAATAACTACACAATTTTTTAAAGACATTGAAAGTTCAATTCTGAACTACATATGGAAAAACAAAAAACCCAGAATAGCTAAAACAATCTTGTACAATAAAAGATGCTCCGGAGGAATCTCCATACCTGATCTTAAACTGTACTATAAAGCAATAGTACTTAAAACAGCATGGTACTGGCACAGCAACAGGCTGGTTGATCAGTGGAATCGAATCGAAGACCCAGATATGAATCCACACACATATGGTCACTTGATTTTTGACAAAGAAGCCAAATCCATTCAATGGAAAAAGGATAGCATCTTCAACAAATGGTGCTGGTCTAACTGGAGGTCTATGTGTAAAAAAATGAAACTGGACCCATATTTGTCACCTTGCACAAAACTCAAATCCAAGTGGATTAAAGACCTCAACATAAAACCAGAGACACTAAGCCACTTAGAAGAAAAAGTGGGAAAGAGCCTGGAACATATTGGCACAGGAGACAACTTCCTGAACAGAACACCAACGGCCCAGGCCTTAATGTCAACCATTAATAAATGGGACCTCATGAGGCTGAGAAGCTTCTGTAAGGCAGGAGACACTGTCAAGAGAACAAAGCGACAGCCTACAGACTGGGAAAAAATCTTCACCAACCCTACATCTGACAAAGGTCTAATATCCAAAATATATAAAGAACTCAAGAAATTAAACACCACCAAACCGAATAACCCAATTGAGAAATGGGGCTTGGAACTAAACAGAGAATTCTCAACAGAGGAGTATCAAATGGCTGAGAAACACTTAAAGAAATGCTCAACCTCCTTAGTCATCAGGGAAATGCAAATCAAAACAACTCTGAGATTCCATCTTACACCCATCAGAATGGCTAAGATCAAAAATTCAAGCGACACCACATGCTGGCGAGGATGTGGGGAGAGAGGAACACTCCTTCATTGCTGGTGGGAATGCAAACTAGTACAGCCACTTTGGAAATCTATCTGGTGCTATCTCAGAAAAATGGGAATAGGGCTTCCTCAAGACCCAGCTATTCCACTCCTTGGAATATACCCAGAAGATGCTCCAGCACACAACAAGAAAATTTGCTCAACCATGTTCATAGCAGCCTTATTCATAATAGCCAGAACATGGAAACAGCCTAAGTGTCCCTCAGTAGAAGAGTGGATAAAGAAACTGTGGTACATATACACTATGGAATACTACTCAGCTATTAAAAACAAGGAATTCCCGAAATTTGTGGATAAATGGATTGAGCTAGAAATGATCATAATGAGTGAGTTAACCCAGAAGCAGAAAGAATCAAATGGTATATACTCACTTATATCTGCATACTAGCCCAAGGGGCATGTCCCACGAAAGCCTTCACTTACCAGGAAACTGGGACAGAGGGGAAGACATCCTATTGGGACTCTAAATGAGAGACGCATGGGAGAACAGCAAAATAAAAGGATCCAGAGGGTCCTAGAAATCTACAAGTAGAACAATATGATAGGCAGATTTGGGCCCAGGGGTCCCGCTCAAACTAAGGCACCAGCCAAGGACAATACAGGAGGTAAACTTTAAACCCCTTCCCAGATCTAGCCAATGGTCAGAATATTCTCCACAGTTGAGTGGAGAGTGTGATACGACTTTCTCACATACTCTGGTGCCTCACATTTGACCATGTCCCCTGGAGGGGGAGACCTGGTGGCACTCAGAGGAAGGACAGCAAGTAGCCAAGAAGAGACTTGATACCCTATGAGAATATATAGGGGGACGTAATCCCCCTCAGGAACAGTCATAGGGGAGGGGAATAATGGGAAAATGGGGGGGGGAGGAATGGGAGGATACAAGGGATGGGATAAACATTGAGATGTAACAAGAATAAATTAATAAAAAAAAAAAAAAAAAAAAAAAAAAAAAAAAGAATTCAAAAAAAAAAAAAAAAAAAAAAAAAAAGAACAAGCCATAATCCTCAAAATGTTGCTGTAGATGAGGTGTCTCCTGTACCCAGATCCACATCACAGTCCCAGGAAATGCCTACTTTGTGCCATGTGGTGCCATATGGACACCGGAAGCTATTTTCCACAGACAAAAATGGCTTTTCATTTCACTTCAGCTCCCATCTTTTCACTTCAACTCCATCAAGACAAGCGTGGTCCTGCTGGCATTAGCAGACTTTAGGCAAGCATGAAAGATGCCTTTGAGAGGCCAGTGTAGAGCGGTCAGTGTTCACACGGGCTGGGTTAGCAATTCCTGCCATACCAAGTTGCTGAAAAAGGAACATGTCACCTGGGCCCTCTAAAGAGGCATGCTCCAGTTCCCCGGCCAGCAGAAGACACATGTCCTAAAGAAGTGGGAATTAACGAAATTGAAAACGAGTAAACTTAAAGACACGATGGCTGAGAAGTGATCATCTCTGAATACAAGTGAACTTAAAGACACGGTGGCTGAGAAGTGATCATCTCTACGAGGCCAACATATTCTCAGTCATGGTCTGGTATGCAGAGGCAGAGTCAGCAGAGTTGGAGTTCCCCTAAGACACGTTCTTTAATAAATTTCACAACATATAAAATGTATTGTTTAAGGTGAAGAATTAATACATCCCCCTTTCTTTGAGAATCTGGAATTTTATGGAAGCAACGGAGTGTCAAGTAGCCATGAAGTGACAGTACTTTTTTTCTTAAAATATATATCACTTAAAAGATCTGGGAATAAGAACTCAATAACATTTGGAATCATGGCCATTCTATGCCTAGTGATATTTATGCATTAAAAACCAATCATATAGAATGAGATTTTTGTGAGACATAGGGTATTAAAATTTATCTTTTTGAAATACAAATATATAATAATTATAGCAAATGTGTAGAAGAAACTAAAATTATTCATAATTAGTCAAAGTTTTATTCCTGTTATGGTACTACAGAATTTTGCAGGATTTTCAAGTATTTAATTTTCTATTTGTAGTCATCACCTAATTTAATTTAGGATTATTTTATTTTGCTTGAAATAATAATATGAGAATTAATCCAGAACTCCAGTGACAGAGGAGAGCAGCTAATCTCAGCTTGGCTACTTTTGAGAACATAAGAAAATAATCTATAAATTATGGATTGTTTTGGACTTTTCAGCATTAACCTTTACATAAATTAAATCCAAAGTACATAGTATTTTATATAGTATACACAACAATATATACCAATGACCATATAGGTATGAATATTAGTTTTTAATTTTCACACATTTGAAATGGTGTGTCAGTTAAGAAAGAAGAAGAGAAAATCAGACCAACAGGATACAGTGAAAGTGCATCAATAGTCCTCCAGGCAAGAAAGGGTTCCAGCAGGCCAGCGAGATGAGGGATCTACAAAGGTAAACACACACACACACACACACACACACACACACACACACACACACACACACACACACACACACACGACTTGAGGGTTCCATCTTCATTAAGATGCTGCTGGGTTAATGTTTCCATGTTAACCCCATAGTTTCATGAAGCCAAATCTGAATTTAGAAATGACTTGCTATTCCTTAAAATGATAAGGAAATAAAACATAAACAAATATCAACCACTTGCTAACCTATGCTTTCTAGGACTCATCAACTACCTCTAACAAATTGAATCATATTACTTTCTAGTGTAATATTTATTTATGAATAATTAATAAAACACCATAAAAGAACTTTAATTTTTATCCTACGGCAATATTCCTCTGTTGTTACACTGCATGTATCTTGGAATTATCATTTATACTTTTATTTACTGTGTAAGCCAAGTTATACACTAATGATTCTGACATGAGGCACAGATATGAGGGGTTTGGAAACAACCTAACTTCATTTAGTGCTCAGAAAATTTACAGCATGGGTGGTTAAATTATATATACGTGTGTGTGTGTGTGTGTGTGTGTGTGTGTGTGTGTGTGTGTGCATGCCCACACACACACACACACACACACACACAGATTAAAAATATAAATATTTCAATTATCTACTGGGCTTTCAGCATGTGAAAGTATCAAAGAACTGACAGCATATGCACCATCCAAAGTGAAAAAAACTGAACAAGAAAACTATTTAAAAAGAAGTTGTTCCAGGTCTAGAAACGGGAACTATTTAAAATATAATTTCTGTGCCATTATTTGGCCACCAACCATGCGTTGCACACTATGCTCTACACATCACGATAAGGTATTCTTGGACACATAAGTCAAATTTAGGTCCTGATGCTTAATGTTAGCCTGAAGGAGTTAATTCATAATGAGAAATTACACCAAAGCCCACACTGATATCTTATGTCATCACTGTCAGCAGCAACAGAGCTGCATCCTTTCTCTCCATCTGAGATAGAGATGGTTCCAAACCTTCCCCCAATAACTACAATAACTCAACTGATAGCATTATTTACTGAGCACTCAAGTGTTTCAAATGGTTGCAGTAAATTTTACTGGCAATTGAGCTAAATTGGGCAATGTCAGAAACAACATGCATGATTCCTACCCAAGGTTTTCAGTGGTGGCAGGATGCTTCAAAGGGCCTATGTTCAGCAGTATGGAACACAAAGTGCCAAGGCCAAGTGTGCAGTTCTGAAAAACAGGACATTTGCTCTCAGTGTCTGCTGAGAGATAAAGGCACAATAGGCTTCTTTCTGCCTAGGCATGTAGAATTGGCTGATGTAATTAGGACAGCCAACGGAAGTAGGACTGATAGTTATTAAGATGTGGGAAGTCCCTCAGAGACCCTTAGGTGATAAAATTCAGCCATGGAGACTAGAGCACCCTGCTTGGATTAACATAACACCCTTTCTATTTGGGAGGATGTGGCTTTCCCTCACACAATAACAAATTCAAGTCTCTGTTCTATAGCGCACTACCCATCATGCACAGTATATTTCTGGGATATATTAACTATGTGGAAATCAATCAAATGCAGCAAAATAAAATTAGGTAAATATAAGAACAACTACATGTACAGTGGATTATAGATATTACCTAACTGTTGGGAAACTGCTGTTGTAAAAAATGTTTTTATTTGTTTACTTGCTTTAACATATAACATAGTTAAGTTACAAATTATACGGTTCACTTAATATATTTTTGATAATCATATTATTTATTTATAATATATTAATAATCATATATTAATAGCTAAATAAATATTAACATTCTTCCACAATCATAGTAAATATAATTCAGCTATTAATAAAAATAATAGAAAACTGAAAAGATTAAATGGCATTGTCAAAAGAGGAAATGACAAGTATTAAGTAGATAAGACTGAGATTGCTAATGATTAAAAGTAAAGTAGGTTTTTATCAGAAAAGGGTTATGTGTGTGTGGGTGTGTGTGTGCATGTGTGTGTGTGTGTGTGTGTCTGTCTGTCTGTCTGTCTCTCTGTGAAACAACAATCCAAATATGGATGTGGTCCCATGTGCCCATCACTTCAGCACTTAATAGATAGAAACAGGAAGCTCAATAGTTCATGGTTACTTTTGGCCATATACATTGTGGGCTCAAGGCCTCCCTATTTAAAAAAAAAAAAACTCACAATAAAAACAAAATAAGAATTAGAAAAATAAAAGGACAATTAACTAAGAAAGACCAAGGAAAATAAGGTTTGCCGAAGAGTTGGTGAATATAATAGAGCCTAAGAGAAGAATTTTCGTGTTCAAGGTCAAGCCATTAATGTCTTTTATGTAACTGCTCTGTGGCATAGAGAAGCAATCTGGATTGAAGTGTCTAGATTGAGGAAGTGGAAGTAAGAAATAATAATCACAGAGAACCTCCCGGGTTATGGGGCATGCTACTTTGAGCATATCTCAAACTCTAAAGAGCCATTAAAGCAGCCAAGGTCCTAAAAATAAATTTCATAATAGTCACCTGAATAGCTTTATCTGGTCAATAATACACTTTCTTTTTAGAACTCTAAAGGAACAGACACATAAAGTATCCAACGTAAAAGTAAATTGAACTTGAGGAGTATGGTTCTATAAAAAGAACGAAGCCAGCACAAAGTCAGTAAGTGCAACACTAAACTTCAAGGAAAACTGGAGCAAGGCAGAAAATAAACTATTCTGACAAGAAAAATGGAGAGCACCAGAGTCATATAAGGAAGCCTATAAATACGCGGCACTATTATCTAACTGCAAAACACCCAGAATGGAAAATGCTGCTCTGAACTCAGAGAAATCCTGAGATATTTGTATTGGCTTGATCCAGCAAAATTCACATTACATTTTCTCTAATACACTCAAAGACACAATTTGGGGAAGGTCTCTTAAATGACTAGTATGTGTAAATATTACTTCATATTTACCAAGTAGTAACTTACTAAGGCATCCCCTTTTCCAATAGTATTATCCCTGTATTTTAAGATAACTAATAGCTTTCTTTTTATTTTTCTATTTTGAAGATTAAAATATAATAACATTTTCCCCAGCCCTTTCTTCCTTCCAAACCCTCCCACATGTCTTCTTTGCTTTCCTTCAAATTCATAGTTTCTTTTGTTCACTAATTATTATTACCTGTATATGTACATTTATATATATATGCTTTCATTTTTAAATATAACTTGCTGTTGTGTGACAGAACATTTCCTGGGGAGACACAACACATGTGTACTCTCTACAGACAGGTTCTCCCACGGAAGACCAGAGTACAGATACTACCAAAGTACAACGTGTTGAACCAATGAATTTTCTTGGGGTTAGAGAAATATAAGTAGGGGTACTTATAGCTGCTGTCATGACTCAAAGACAGCTGCACCACCAAGGCCAACTCCAGCATGGGTGACAGTTCACAAAAACAGGAAAACAATACACAGCCTGCAGACAGTTAAACATACTGGAGAGTCGTAGCCTTTCCACAGGACTCAGTTTCTCTAAATCTCCTCCACGTTGGATTTTGTTTATTCCAGGGAGCTGGTGTCTTCTCAAAGTTTCCTTTGTACCTGGCTTGTCTGAGTCTTCTTTGCAGCTTTTACTGCTTATCATGGTTGGAACACACTTCCTGGGTCATGTTGGTTTCAGGGACATTTTGAGGATGTTTAGTTATTTCCATTCCTTCTTATGGAGCTTCTCCGCAGGGTGGATTGTTTCAATCCCCATGGAAACTGTTACAAAAAAATGTAGTACGTGGTCGGTCCATATAATGTTATTTGTATGTGTGTTTTCAAGGCTGAGCACTTGGCTTTGGAAAAGCAATTGTTGTTCTTTTCCCTGTGGGAAATCAGCTTTATGCCCATGAGTTTCCTTAGTCATCTATGGCTCCTTATGTAAGCTTGAGGTCTCATGGGCTGTTTCTCTGTCTAGTTTGTCATATCCATTGGTGCCATGAGAAGCACATGTTTGGGCAGTCATTTTGGTGACACTTTATGGATGTAGATATTACATCTTATAAGCATTACTAACTGTATTATTAGTCACATAGTCTTAAATGCTTTCTACTAATTTTTTTTTAATCTGGGCAAAGGGGCCTCAATGTATGAATGGACAAAGATGCTCAAAAAATTCATATACTTAAATTGTTAAGAGCGTTTCAGTTAGACCATAAGTTATGTGTGTGTTTTATTTTTCCAATGCTGGAAACTAAACTGAAAACCTTGTGATTGCCAGGCAAAGGTTTCTCCTGTAAATTAAATTTCCAATCTCATGAATATAGGAAATAACCACTGAAAATGTTAGCAAAATGTAATGCTTGATCAGTAGCAGATAACACATACATTTTCTTTTAAAATTATATTTGATTTAAGTATTTAAATATGTCAAGAATGTATGTGCTGTAATGTGAACTTTATCAAGCCAGTTATTAACTCCTTTAATAATGTTTTAGTACATATTTATATATCACACATTTTAAAGCACTTTGGTAGTTATGTTGTGATTATTATGTCTTATTCTATTCATTCGAAGGTATTGCTCTGAATAGGATCTATCAACATCACCAGCTAACAAAAGGCTCTAGGTTATAGAAAGGACTTACAATCCTGAATTCACAGTTTATCTGTTACTGGTATGTTTCTTCTGTATGCTGTGAAGGAAGGTTTGGGGGTTAAAAGCTGTCAGGGAGCATTTTCACTGAATGTCAGTGTATTCCTGTTCTCTATACTGAGTTTTGTTCTCTAGCTCTATGCATGAGATACCCAAGTAAAAATGAAAACAGAATATGATATGACTTAGCCACATTTTGGCCTTTTTGTTTTTTTTACAAGAGTTTTACTAGCAAGATTGATCTTTGTACGAACTCACAGAGAGCTGTAAACTGTGGAGAGATGACGCCATCTAGTAACTCCAAGCTGTACTTAAAGGTCAAAAGGAAGCCAACAGAAAAACACAAGTAACATTCCTTCCTCCCTTGCCATCATCCCTGGCCTGTCGGAATCCCTTAACCCATGATGCCCGTAGAAGTTAACAGTAATTGACCTATTTGATTTCCAGTGTCTTTTACACAGACGCTCTATAATAACACACTGGTGTATGCGTGTATGAAAAGTGCCAGTGTTTCATAGTCATAACTTTTAAGAATACCTCAATATGGATCATTCACTACCATAGCTGAGGAAGGCATGCACATCTGTAAGTGATTTTTTTTTTTTTTTTTTAGGCTTACTTGTTTCATTTTAGGGGCGTGAATGTATTGTCTGCATGGCGCTGCTTGCCATGGACCAGAAGAAAGGGAGTTGCAGGTGGTTGTGAGCCCCTAACGCCATTGGGTACTTTGACCCTCCAATGAGCAGCCCTAATAATGACACGGAGACTTATTTTTATGAAAGCTTTGTGAAGAGAATGTAATCTTACCTTCCTCAGGGTCCACGGTGAAAACAGTCTTGGGATGCCACACCACTGAGACTTTGTCTCTATAAACTGATGTACATCTGAGACAGATGCAGAGAAGGAAGTATCAGCCTAAAACAGAAGCCTGTGACTCCAGCCAGGCTATTGTATTGCAAAACGACCATCTATGGAGGAAGCAACAATGAGGTGGAGGAGTGGAGATTCCTGCCAGAGGGCGCTAGAGAGTTGGAGGCTTAGAGATGGTTGCCAGGAGGTTTGGGGTGAGACCTCCAAGATTGATCCACAGATTGTGTGGGATAGATGATCTACAAGACTCCTGAGAATTACGGCAGGGGAATTGCCGCCAGGGAACCGATACCCACAAGATTGCGTTCTTGTTCTCCTTAATCTCCTTTCCCTCCTATTTAGGGTAGTCAGGTTGTAATGGAGGTACATGCCTTTAAATGAATCCCTAGTAAGTAGAATCTTTAAGGAAGGAGACAACAGAGCTTGTTCCCAGCTAGCTCAGCCAGCTTATTCAACCCATTTATATGAATCTACCTCCTGCCACGTGGCTCTTTACCTCCACCCCCAATACTGCATCTGTTTCTTCTCCCCCACCCCCACCCCCCCGCTGGTGAATTTCAGGGCCTGATTCTTTCTTTTGCTATCCCTGATGGATACGCTGCCCATTCTCTCTTGCTTTGATACAGGTCATTCAGCTCTTTATTAAACCCGTAAGAAGGCAATGGGGAAGAATGCTTGCTAAACACAGACAGGTGATGCTCCATAAAAGTAACAATTCCAAAGTCAGCTCTCTGCTGCTATGGAATTAATATCCAGATAATACAAAGACAACCTTTACACGATGCACAAAAAGATCACCCCAACAAGCCACCAAGTGAGTGCCAGGAATTGAGCTCAAATCCTCTGCAACTGTCCCCAGTGCTTTTAACCACTGGGCTATCACACCAGCATCTGTACATGAATTTTAATTAATTGTTTAATTGTGTGTCAGTTTTAAATCACTAATATGGGATTAATATTATTCTTTTTTGTTTGTTTGTCTTGTTTGATTTTTCTTTGGTTGGTTGGATGGTTTTTGGTTTTTATGAGACAAGAGTTTTTCTGTGTATCCTTGACTGTCCCGGACTCGTAGACCAGGCTGGCCTCAAATTCACAGTGATGCACCTGCCTCTGCCTCCCAAGTGCTGGGATTAAAGGCGTGCGCTACCACCACCCTGCGTAATTATGATTCTTAATTTGTTCACTTTACATCCCAATTGTAGCTCCCACCCTCATTGCTTCTCCGTTCCACCCTCTCTTCTTCTCATCTCTTCTCCCTCCCTCCCCTAGTCTTCAGAAAGAGGAGACCTCCTCCCTTATCGTCTGACCTCAACCTATCAAGTCTCATCTAGACTGCTTGTACCCTCTTCCTCTGTGGCCCCCTTCTCTGCCTGCATTTATTGGCTCCACCGTTCTACTTGTGGAGCTCCTGACCCCTCCAGGTCCTTCAACTCCCCAACTCTTTCATAAGACTCCCTGCCCTCCACCCCAAAGTTTGCCTGTGTTTCCCAGGGTGCTTGGATCTCCTGCTGGGTGGAGTCTTTCAGAGGACCTCTATGGTAGCCTCCTTTTCTGTTCCTTCTCTTCAACTGCTCCCAGTGTCTATTTTATTTGTCTTTCTGAATGAGAGTTAAGCATTCTCTCTAAGGTCCTCCTTGTTATTTAGTTTCTTTAAGTCTGTGTATTGTTGTGTGGTTATCCTGTATTTTTTGACCAATATCCACTTTTGAATGAGTATATACTATGCCTATCTTTCTTGTTCTGGGTTCCTCATTCAGGGTGATCTTTTCTAGTTCCACCCATTTGCCTGCAAATTTCATGATTTCCTTGTTTTTTTTTTTTTTTTAATAGCTGTGTAGTATTCCATTGTGTAAATGTACCACAGTTTATTTATCCATTCTTTGACTGAGCGATATCTAGGTTGTTTCAGGATTCTGGCTATTATGAATACAGTTGCTATGAATGTAGTTGAACAATTGTCTTTCTTGTATGGTGGAACATTTTTCAGTATATGCCCAGAAGTAGTATAGCGGGGTTTTGAGGTAGATCTATACCCAATGTTTTGATAAAGTGCCACAATGATTTCCAAAGTTGTTGTACAAGTTTGCACTACCACCAACCAACAATGGAGGGGTGTTTTCTTTCTCCATGTTCTCACCAGCATGTGCTGTCAGATGAGCTTTTGATCTTAACTATTCTGATAGGTATAAGAAAGAATCTCAGAGTCATTTTGACTTGCATTTTCCTGATGACTAGGGATGTTGAGCATCTCTTTAAGTGTTTCTTGGCCATTTGATATTCCTCTGTTGGGAATTCTCTGTTTAGTTACGTACCCCATTTTAAATTGAATTATTTGGTTTTGGTGGTGTTTAATTTCATCAGTTCTTTATATATTTTTGGATATTAGCCCTCAGTCAGATGTAGGGTTGTTGAAAATGTTTTTCAAGTCTGTAGGCTGTTGTTCTGTTCTGTTGACAGTGGCCTTTACCTCACAGAAGCTTTTCAGTTTCTTATGGTCTCATTTATTAATTATTGATCTTAGAGCCCGAGTTATTAGTGTTCTGTTTTGAAAGTTGTCTCCTGTGCCAATAAGCTGAAGGCTCTTCCGCAGTTTTTCTTCTAACAGATTTAGTGTCTCTGGTTTTATATTGAGATCTTTAATCCACTTGGACTTTTGTTTTGTATAGGGTGATAAGTAAGGGTATATTTGCATTTTCTACATCTAGACATCCAATTAAACCAGAACAATTTGTTGAAGATGCTATCTTTTTTCCATTTTGTGGTTTTGGCTTCTTTGTCAAAAATCAAGCATCCTTAGGTTTGTCAGTTTGTTTCTGGGGCTTCAATTCACTACCATTAATAAACCTGCCTGTTTTTATGCCACTACCATGCCCTTTTTTATTACAGTTGCTCTGCAGCACAGCTTGAGATCAAGGATGGACATTTCTCTGGAAGGTCTTTTATTGTACAGGATTGTTTTAGTTATTAAGGGCTTTTTCTTTTTCCAAATGAAGTTGAGAATTGATCTTTCAAGGTCTAAAAAGAACTGTATAGGCATTTTGATGCGAATTGCATTGAATCTGTAGATTGCTTTTGGTAAGAAGTCCGTTCATTTTTTACTATGTAAATCCTACCCATCCATGAGCGTAGGAGATCTTTCCGTTTTGTGATATCTTCTTCAAATTCTTTCTTCAGAGACTTGAAGTTTTTTCATATAGGTCTTTCACTTGCTTGGTTAAATTTACAGCAGGATACTTTGTGTTTTTGTGTGGTTATTGTGAACGATGTTGTTTCCCTGATTTCTATCTTAACCTCTTTGTCTTTTGTTTAAAGGAAGGCTACTAAATTTTTTGAATTGATTTTGTATCTAACAACTTTTCTGAAGGTGTTTATCAGTGTAGGAGTTCC